>NW_018743279.1:0-23027 GCF_001683475.1 Chenopodium quinoa | reverse complement strand
AAATATGACAACTATAATGAGATGAAGGGAGCACGATTCAATACTCATGCATTTGATCGAAGTTGTACGGTTATTAATTTAAAAATGGTAAAAAATCTTCTAATAATATGTATCTACCTGGGATTAGACGCTATTGAGTGAGTTACTATATGTTTGGGTCCAATTTAGTCAAAATTGGGCCTAAGCACTAAATGATCCAATTAAAAGCCCAAGGTCAAGGTTCAAACTCTCCAATTGCTCAAAAGTCAAAGGTCAGCCCACAAAGTAAGCCAATTGGGCTAAAGCCCAACCTCTCCATGTATGATGAGGTATAAAAGCCATCATATTGACACATTCAGGGAGAGAGTCATATTCCAATTCGTATGCTCATTCTTGCATTCAGAAATATTCCACAAAAGCCTCAAGCTACAAACTCTCTTGCATAGTGTCTTCCTTTTACACATTATACTGACTTTAGCATCGGAGGGGCCTTCCTCGGAAACACCCCCGAGGCTAGTTTACGTGTGTTCACTGTGCAGGAAACCTTCGGCCCAACACAACTTGGATCGAATCCAGTCTTCTCCATTTCAACGGACCTTCGGCAAGGTCCCATTGTTTTCAACCGAAACAATTTGGCGCCGTCTGTGGGGAAGACTTTCAAAAATCTTTAAAGCCAAATTCCTAACCAAGATCATCTTGCATTATCTTAGCAGCCATGGCTAAGAACCGCAAGAGCAAAAGCCTCCGTCAAGGAGCGGGCGAAAAAGCCTAAAACCCCTACACCATCGCCCTCGCCGGACCGGAACTCTCCCAAGGGTGCCGGCTCGGGGGGAGGATCACACAAGGAGGATTCCCTATCTCCTATAATGCATGACTCTCAATATAGGCCGGACCACTCTCGGTCTAGCAGGGGTCAGTCTGATCATAGGACATATTCAGTGTCCCAAAGCCAACCATCGGCTGCGCGGCCTCATTACCACACTCGGCCGGGGACCCCTTTGACGGGGCCCAGTTCGGAAGAGGTGGCAAGAGCGCTGGCAGTACTCATGGAGGCAATGAGGGCACAGAATATGCCACCGCCTCGTGATCGAACTCCTCCGCATACCCGGCATCAGCGGAGGAAGTTAGACCATGACGGTGGGAAGCTTCCTTCCTTCCGGGAACTGGAAGAGTGGGAGGAGGATTCTTGGAAAAAATGAAAAACAGAGGAAAAAGAACTCTCAATTATTTAAAGGATCCTCATCCTCAAGACCAGCAGCGCATAAGAGCAGCAGCTCAGCTTCTCGGCCAGAATCTACTCGCCGGGAACCTGAGACTGCTCGCAGAAGCGTCCTTGACCGACTCGGCGGCCAGGAACCGAGCGTGCGTAGTCGCCTCTCGTTCCCTGTAGCCGAGGCCCAGACTTCCCAGCCAGGGACGAAAACCACTCCTACCTCTCTAAGAGGGCGGAGCGCGGTCCCTTCGGCCAGGAACAAGGGCAAGGCCATTATGCTACCCGCTAGTTCACCATTCGAGCAATGGATACTGGAAGAGCGCGTACCCACGGTTAAAATACCGTCGCATATCACATATGACGGGACCACGGATCCGAAGGACCACGTGGCCTCGTATGAGACTCATATGCATCTTTGCCCCAGATCCGAGGCGACTTGGTGCAAATATTTCCCAACCACTCTCAAGGGGGTCGCGCAAGCGTGGATCTCCAAGGGAGTAAGGCAAGGCTCCATAACAGGTTGGGATGATCTGTCCTCCAAGTTCAGGAGCAAGTTTTCCACGGCAAACCGCCGAGAGAAGACTACCGCAGAGCTCATGAGTCTGCAACAGGGGGAAACCGAAAGCCTCCGAGACTACCTGACCCGTTTCAGTAACGAGTCATCAAGCGTCTCCCAGCTGGACCAGGGGCTAGCTGTTTTTTGCAATGCAGAATGGCCTTCAGCCAGGAAAATTCCTAGACTTCATGGTCATGCATACCCCGCAGACCTTGGAGGAAGCTCTTAGTGCTTCGGATAAGTTCATCCGAGCCGAAGAATGGCATAAAGCAAAAACCCAACCTCAATCCGGGGGAGGGAAACAGAGGCAAATACCCTTGTCTGAAGGCCAAGGCCATAAGGCAAAGGGAAAATCAAAGGTTCCGGAGCCATCTCCGGCCAACGACCTAAAGAAGGACAGGTTTGCCTCATACACAGGCAGATACGAGTCCTACACTCCGCTCTCTCTTCCACGCGCCAAAATTTACAGTGTGACGAAGGAGGAGCAGAGTTACCGAAAGCCGAGACCACTCCCAGAGTGGTATCAGCGAAAAAAATAAAAATCAGTGGTGTGAGTTCCACGAGTCTTCGGGCCACAACACTGAGGAGTGTATCCAGCTGAAGGACCAGATAGAGGACATGGTCCGGAAGGATACTTGAAAAAATACATCGCGGATCACCGCGAGAAAAAGAATCCGAGAGGCTAGCAAAGGACCCTCGGCAGGACCTTGATTTCCCCCGGAAAAACAGTAAAAAACCGGAGGGGAAATTCCCTCCGATCAATGTTATCTCGGGAGGAATATACTCTCGGAGGGAGCACAAGCGTCACCTTAGAGCTTTAACTCACCAGGTGAACAACGCTGACATTCAAGCTCCCCAGTCGCCGGTGCCGAACATGACGTTCACAGCCGCCGACTGCCGGGGGATTACGTTCCCTCACGAGGATCCGTTGGTGATCATCGCCACGGTGGCCAACCACGACGTCAGTAAGGTCCTTGTTGACGGTGGCAGCGGAGCAAACATTCTGTTCCGAAAGGCCTACAACCAAATTAAGCTGAAGCCCAAGCACCTTACGCCGGTACCCTATCCGGTATCCGGGTTCAATGGGCTTCAACTTATCCAGATGGGAAGGTGACACTTCCTGTCACCATCGGTTGCGATGAGGCAGCCCGGAACGTCATGATTGAGTTTTTGGTCATCGACGCTCCTTCAGTGTACAACGTGATTTTGGGGAGACCCATTAATTCACGAGATCCAAGGGGTCGTCTCAACTTATCATCAGCTGATGATTTACGTCTCAGACGCCGGCTTCCCCGAAAGGATACAGGGCAACCAAAAGGACGCCCGAAGGTGCAACTACCTCAAGCCATCCAATAGTCGCCCAGATGACGACAAGGATGAGGAGGAGAAAGAAAAAGAAAGAGAGCCAAGCGCAAAAAAGCCGAAAGGCCTAAGTGCTTCGGCCCAAGGATCCGTGCCCAGAGAAAAAGGTCCCGAAAGGGAAAAGGTTGACTCTTCAGCTGAGCCGCAAGACTCAGAGAGCCAGCCGAAGAACACAAAGACTGGGACACCTGCTGACATTGGCAGCAGACCAGATTCTGAAGAGTCCAGTCCATCGGCAATGGACATGGACCAACAGACTGAAACAGTTGAGTTGGCCGAAGGAGATGCTGAGAAATGTGTAACAATCGGGATGGACCTTGATCCTGACACCCGTTGTGAACTTATTCAGCTCCTTCGGGATAACAGAGATGTGTTTGCTTTCTCGGCAGCTGATATGCCCGGGATAAGTTCAGACCTCATCTCCCATAAGCTTAATGTTGACCCAGCGTGTCGACCAGTTAAGCAAAAGAAGCGGAATTACTCCGCCAATAAGAACCGAGACATCGCAGCCGAAGTCAAAAAATTATTGGAGGCAGGATTCATTGAACCTTGCCAATATCCGGAATGGCTGGCAAATGTGGTGATGGTTCAGAAGCCCAATGGTACCTGGAGGATGTGCGTTGACTTCACGGACCTAAATAAGGCTTGTCCAAAGGATTTCTATCCCTTGCCAAGAATCGATCAGCTAGTCGATTCGACAAGTGGCCATGCCTTGCTTAGTTTCATGGACGCATTCTCGGGGTATCATCAGATCTTTATGCACCCCGACGATCGAGCCAAGACAGCATTCGTCACGAACGCTGGGGTGTATAATTACAAAATGATGCCCTTCGGATTGAAAAATGCGGGGGCAACCTATCAAAGGCAGGTGGATCAAGTTTTCGCCGATCAAAAGGGCCGAAACATGGAAGTCTATGTTGACGATTCGATCGTCAAAAGCAGAAAACTAGAGGACCATGTAAAGGACCTGGCTGAAACTTTCGCCACCTTGAGAAAGCATCAAATGAAGCTGAATCCGAAGAAGTGTGTCTTCGGCGTGAAGTCAGGGAAATTCCTGGGTTTCATGGTCAGCAAAAGGGGGATTGATGCCAATCCCTCTAAAGTCAAAGCGGCGCTCGACCTTCCTGAGCCGAAAACGAAGCGGGATGTTCAGCGGCTCACCGGAAGAATGGCAGCCCTCTCGAGGTTCATTTCCAGAGCTTCGGATAAGGGTTACCCTTCTTCAAAGCCCTGAAACTCCCGAAAACAAAAGAGCTTGTTTGGGAGGAAGAGCAAAAAGACGCCTTTCAACAGCTTCGGGAGCATCTGGCTCAACTCCCAACGCTGGCTAGCCCAGTTGAAGGAGAAACTCTATACCTATATGTGGCCGTTAGCCCGGCCACCATCAGCGCAGTATTGCTGAGGGAAGAGAGTAAGAGTCAGCAACCGATTTATTTCGTCAGTCATACACTGACGGATGCCGAGACCCGCTATCCTCTACTCGAGAAAGTTGCTTTCGCGGTAGTAGTAGCTGCTCGGAAGCTGAGGCCCTATTTTGATTGCCATCAGATAGTGGTCTTAACTGATCAGCCATTGGAAAAAGTTCTTGGCAAGGTTGAAAAAATCCGGTAGGCTAGCCAAGTGGGCTTTTGAGCTCACCGAATTCAGCATCAGCTACCGTCCGAGGGCTGCCATTAAGGCTCAAGCCCTGGCGGATTTCTTGGCCGAATGCTCATACCAAGAAGTGCTGGACAGTGAAAAGAAAGTCTGGACCGTGTTTACGGATGGGTCTTCCACCGAAAACGGTTCTGGGGCAGGAGTAGTGATAACTTCTCCCGAAGGCAAATCCTTTGAGTATGCACTAAAATTTTCTTTTAAGGCCTCGAACAATGAAGCCGAATATGAGGCAGCAATCGCCGGCCTACAATTATGCATCTCCTTGGAAGCCGATCATGTCTGCTTAAAAACAGACTCTCAGCTAGTTGCATATCAGATCAGTGGCAGCTATGAGGCCAAAGAGCCCTCCATGATAGCTTATCTTGCCAAGATCAAATCAGTCATTGCAGAGCTGAAAACTTTTGAGGTTCAGCTGATCCCAAGGGGTCAGAATACTCAGGCCGATGCACTCTCCAAACTTGCTAGTTCATCTTTTACCGAGCTGAACAGGTCTGTATATGTAGAAGTGCGTCGAGTAAGAAGTGTCGACGAAGCACCTGAAGTGTGCTGCGCCGACCCAGAGCCTAGTTGGATGGAACCCATTTTAGCTTTTAAGCTTCGGGGAGAAACTCCTGAGGACAAAGCTTTGGCCTCCAAAATGAAGAGAACCAGCTCTAGGTTCATTGTCTTCAGGGGGGAACTTCTGAAAAAGTCCTTCTCAGCCCCATTGCTGAAATGCGTGGGACCAACAGATGCAGATTATATCCTGCGGGAGATTCACCTCGGCATCTGTGGGAACCACATTGGGGGAAGAACCTTAGCCCACAAGGCATTGAGGGCTGGATATTACTGGCCCACCATGATCGCAGATGCTAAGGAGCTGGTTCGGAAAATGCGAAAAATGTCAAAAATATGCTCCAGTTATCCATCAGCCAGCAAGGGATCTTCAGCCGATCCTTAATCCACTCCCGTTTGCCCAATGGGACTGGATATACTGGGACCATTTCCAGAGGCTGTGTACCAGAAAAAATGGCTGATAGTTGGTGTCGACTACTTCAGTAAATGGATCGAGGCCGAAGCAGCCTCGAACATTACAGAGCAAACTGTCAGAAATTTATCTGGCAGAATATCATCACTCGCTTTGGCATCCCGAGAGTATTTGTTTTCGATCATGGGAGGCAATTTGACAACTTACCGCTGAAGCGATATACAGATCAGTTCGGCATAAAACTGGCATTTTCAGCGGTATGCCACCCGCAGAGTAACGGACAAGCCGAAGCAGCAAATAAACAGATCTTAAGTGCCCTCAAGAAGAGGGTGGAAGATCAAAAGTCCAAATGGCTAGAGGAGCTCCCTGGAACCCTTTGGTCCCTTCGGACAACTGAAAAAGAGGCAACGGGCCACTCACCTTTTGAACTGGTGTATGGTGCCGAAGCCGTCCTTCCAGTGGAAATTGGCTCTGAGAGCCTTCGAGTGCACCATTTCTCGGCTGAGAATGAGCGACTGATGAGGGAATCTCTCGACTTCCTCGACGAAGTAAGAGACTCAGCTCGAGATAAAATGGCGGCCTATAAGCAGAGAGTCAGCAAATTTTATAACCGAAGGGTCCATGCAAGGCCTCTCAAAATTGGAGATCTTGTCCTTCGGAATGCTGCTGCAGTTCAGAAAGGCCGAATCCATGGGAAGCTCTCAGCTACATGGGAGGGACCTTATGAAATTTATGATGAGCTTCAGCCAGGGACATACCGACTTCGGCAGTTGGATGGAACTGAGTTTGAAAAATCACTGGAACGCTGATGTACTGAAAAAAATATCATGTGTAAACCCTTCGGGGCAGAACAATCTTTGTAAGTACATTTTGAACTAATGAAAGGCCTTGGAGCCGCCATTTATATAAATATTTACAACTTTTTATCCTTTCAAAATTTTCTTTGTTCTATCTACTCTTTAAGGGTTTTTTATTCAGCCTCGTCTGAAACCTTCGCCTTCGGGTAACTGGGCTTCAGATTGCTGACAAAACTCGTCTTTTTAAAGAACACTGGTCTTTCAGCTGAAGTCAAACTTCAGTAAGACTTGTTCTCCAAAGACATGAGTCCATGGACAAATCTGGGATATTGCCTTAACTGAGCCTTGTATCCCAGAGAGCCATTATCCGAAAACATTGCCTTAAGTTGGCCCTGTGTTTCGGGTATCCATTTTTCAAAGATAGACAGAAAATCAAGGATAACAGCAACAGTTTGAAAATTTTTAAATCAGCCTCGTCTGAAACCTTCGCCTTCGGGTAACTGGGTTTCAGATGGCTTACAAAAACTCGTCTTTTTAAAGAACACTGGTCTTTCAGCTGAAATCAAACTTCAGTAAGACCTGTTCTCCAAAGACATTAGTCCATGGACAATTCTGGGATATTGCCTTAACTGAGCCTTGTATCCCAGAAAGCCATTATTCGAAACATTGCCTTCAGTTGGCCCTGTGTTTCGGATATGCGTCTTCTTTAAGAACGCTGGTCTTTCAGCTGAAGTCAAATTTCAGTAAGACTTGTTCTAAAGAGGTTAGTCCCAGAAAGCTAATATCCCAAGCATTGCCTTCAGTTGGCCCTGTGTTTCGGATATCCAACTTTTCAGACAGTCAATCTTCAATAAGACTTGTATCCCAGAAGCATTGCCTTCAGTTGGCCCTGTGTTTCGGATACCCATTTTGAAGAAGTTCAGAAATTGCTTATTCAACTGAAGTCATACTTCAATTTCTGTGGGGGCAAGAAGCACTCAGTACAACTATGTTCGGCAGAGTTGAAGAAAAGAAACAGTAAAGCATTCAAAAGTAAAGCAACTGAAGAAAAAGAGCATTAGATTAATATTTCATGCTCAAAAATTGAGCTACAAGTTCAATAATTTCAGTATCGGCAGCCGCCCACAAGCGGAAAATAACAGCTTGCCGAAATACGTACATAAGCAAAAAAATAAAACTGCTGTACGACAAGGCAAGCTGAAGCAAAAAAACAAGGCAAAAAACTCAGAAAGCGGCAAGTCTAAAGTTAAGCACATGATGAACCGCAAGATTCTGAAGACGACTGCCCGAGTTCCTATGCTTCAGCCGGAGGATCAGACTGATCAGCGTTGAGCCCCATGGTGGCCTCAGCCCCAGCAGCAGAAGAAGCGGGCTTTGCACTTTGCCGAGCCTCCCTTTCCCTCTGCTCAGCTTCCAACTCCAGTCTTTCAGCTTCTCTTCGGCTTCCTCAGCCTTAAGAATTTCAGCTTCGGCTGGAGTTGCATACTTCATGTGAGGTCTTCGGGATTCTGGACCCACTCAGCACATTTAGACCAAGTCCAGTTTCGGCTCAGCATGAAGGCAGACTCTTCGCATACTCGGAATCCGTTTCTGAAACCCATCTCATATTCCTCTTGGGTATAAACACGGACCTTGAGTAAAGCCTCAGCATCAACCAGCTTCTTCTGGGTCTCCTCCAAGTCTTCCTTGGATTTCTTCAGCTCATCAGCGACTTTGGAGGAGGAACCCTTCAGCTCATTCAGCTCTTGCTGAATTTGGAAAGCCTTTGTCTGAGCTTGGGCCACTTCAACTTTCTGGATCAGCAGTTGATCCTCAGCCTCTTGGAATTTAGCTCTTTGGGCTTCAGCAGCAGCAGCAGCCTCTGAGAGTTGGACGTCTTTGGCCAGGAGCAACTCTTCAGCAGCCATTCGGCTGGCTTCAAGAGCCTCTAGACGCTGCTGCACTTCAGCTTGTGCAGCAGTTCCTTCTTGAATTCGGCTCTCAACGGCAGCCTTGAATTTGGAGACGTCCACTCCCATATGCTCCTGGAGGAATTTTTCCCCTTCCATCAGTGGGGGAAAAACTTCCTTCTCCATAGCATCGCAGAAGGTTTTCAGGGCTTCGGCAGCTTTTTTCCCGTACTCCTCAACCTCCTGCTGCTTCTCTTCAGCTGCTGCTTGCTTCAGCTTAGCAAGCTTAACTTCCTCTTCAGCCACCTTCTTTTCGTGCACAGCAGCGTCTACCCTATCTTGTAGGGTATCTATCAGCTCTACAGTGAGAGTCTGATTGTGCACGAACTGAAAACAGGAAGACAAAAAAAAAAATAAAATAAAAAAAAAAATATATATATATATAAAAGAGCTGAATTTCGGAGGAAATGAAGGAAAATTACCTGCATCATCAGCAGTTGGTTAGACCTGGCTGGGTCAGGAACTGATCTGCTGGATTCGCCCATCCCAGCAGTGGCCTTCAGCGACCAGATCCTTGCCCTGTCTACTTCGGACATGCCAGCAAAATTGCCGAAGTAGGCTGCAGCTCCTTCTCGGTTTTGACCCCATATGAGGTCCCAGATGTGATCTGGAATCGGAATTCGGGGGCCGAAAAACCCATTTCTCCAGAAATGCAGAGTCTGGAAAGAAGGGAAGGATGACGATGGAGCTTGATTAGCTTTGGTTGTCTCAGCATCATCCTTCTCAGAGGAGTCAATTACTATGACCTCCTCTTCTTCAGGGGTGAGGACGAAAGCCTCAACCTCTCTTGCGATGTCTGCCGTGAAGCCCTCAGCGCTGGACATCACGGCATCCTTATTTTCGTGCTCATCAGCACTCTTCTTCATTTCTTCTTGGACCCCTCCCTTAGGTTCGGGAGTTCTCTGATCCACCTCCATCTCAGGAGGTGGCGGAGGGGTCTTTGAGGAGATTGGGGTGTTGGCTGGGGAACCCTCGGCGATCCATTGCCTTCCTCAGGTTCCCTTATTGCGACGCCGATGGTCATCGGCCTCTGCTGAAAGTCATGAGGGACGATGATGGCCATCCTTCGGCGCCTTTTTCAGAAGGGGCTGCTCGTCCATATCTGAGTCTGAAGACTCTTGTATTTGGTCTTCGGGACGAACAGGAGCTTTGCC
Organism: Chenopodium quinoa; assembly: GCF_001683475.1. Taxonomy (NCBI): domain Eukaryota; kingdom Viridiplantae; phylum Streptophyta; class Magnoliopsida; order Caryophyllales; family Amaranthaceae; genus Chenopodium; species Chenopodium quinoa. Next base: position 13,394 of record NW_018743279.1, on the reverse strand, counting down.
TTCTCTGTGTCTGTTACTCTCTTCAGACTGTAACAGACAGGGGGGAAGAAGAATGTGAGTAAAAAAAAAAAAAAAAAAAAAAAAAAAAAAAAAGAATAAAAGTTGTCTGAAAGCTCACCGAGGTTTTCAGCAAAGCCTCGTCTTCTTCAGCTGCTCTAGCTGCAGCTTCGGCTTCAGCAGCTCTGGAGGACCCTTCTCCTCCTTCGCAAGCCTCAAGTACCCGTGCAACCTCTTCGGCTGTGCGGGCAGCTTCAGCTTCTTCGTTCAGCAGCTGAAACCAAGGGTCTCTCTTCTTCCACCAAGGCTTCTGCCTCTGATACAGAGCAACAGCCTCAATTGGGAAGTGGGAAGAATCCAGATGAACTTCCCTATGCCTCGGCTCAGTGATAGACGGGGCCCGTTCAGTTACAACTCGCTCTCGGTTAACACCAAGACGAGCGTAGTTAATACCAACGTTGGTCTCGTCCCGCTCTGAAAAAAGGAAAGGGAAAAAGTTTAGCTCAGATATGTCGGCACAGCATAAAAAAAGCAAAGCGAGAGAAGAAAAAGAGGTAGTTAAAAAGCCTCGGCCCCAGCCGAAGAAGCTTACCATCCTTAAACTTTCGGCTGAGGCCAACAGCTGCTAGCATGTTCTCTTGGAAAAACGTAATGCGTATCGGGGAGCCAAGTCTCCGGGATATGCTGCATTCGACCACTTCCCCCCGGGTTCGGCAGCTTGCCGAAGATATGTTGCTGATCCAGGTTCGGATCCGCCCCGTTATCTGCGGGGGGACCTAGACTTCCCATTTCGGGATCAGGCTCAGCTAAGTACCGGGGAGCGCTGAAGACGCAAGGGTGGCCCGGATCTGTGGGTGCCCTAACCCAAATCCATTGACCTCTCCAGTCCTTGTCTGAAGAGTCATTTGGCCACATGGTCAAGTATTGGGGCCGGGACTCAATCCGATACCACCCAGAACCATGGCTTCCGTGCCCACTTTGAATATTTGGCACTAGCCGATGGAGCTTTCTGAAGCAGTGCAGGTTCGCACGTACTTGAAGAACTTGCAGACCCATAAGTATGTCATCACCCTTCGGATGCTGGTGGGGGTTAGCTGACATAGGGAAATGTTGTAATGGATCAGCAAGTCTCGGACGAAAACGTCCAAAGGGAACCTCAGCCCATACTGAAGCTGTCTTCGTGTACACCCCCACATACCCCGGGGGTGGACGATGGATTCTATCGGATGCTGAGGGCATTCGGCACCAATATCCATCAGCTTCAAAAATGCCGTAATGCAACTCAATTTGCTCGGCAAATCGATATTGATCGGCGTTCTCTACCCACCATGAGTAGGGGCGGTTCTTTATCATGGCCGAAACGACTTCGGCATTCTCCCACTCTGAAAACCCAGGGAGGATATCCCAAAGGACAGCGGGAACTTCATCATCCCGTCCAGAAGCGCTCGGCTCATCGTTCTTTGAGGAGGAGCCGAGGAAAGGGGAGTCGCCCTAATCCCTTCAGCAGGGTCAGACTCCGGCCTTTGACCATTCCAGGTCCCAATCCTGTTCCTAGGATCGGGAATCGGCCTTGCTCTTCTTGGAGCACGGGCTCTACCTCTAACTCCTCTTGCCATGGATTATTTCGAAGAGAAAAGTCGAAAGAAAAGGGGAAGGAGTTCGAATTCGAAGAAAAAATAAACTGAAATCAAAGGAATTTACCTTAATCTGAAGCGAAAGTTGCCGATTTACGAGTTCGTAGTGGCAAGTCTCAGTTTCTAAGCTCAATGCTCGGGGAATTTGCGAAGTTTTTGATGCGGGTTCTTGGTTTCTCTCTCGAAGAATTCTGGGTTTGTGTTGGTGAATAAGTGAGGAGAATGACGCGCCTCTGTTTATATCTCCAGGTACGGGATACGAAGAGTTTGTGCTTTAATTTCTCTTAAATACCCACTAAGTAGCCATTAAACACATGTCTTGTGATTAAACTGCCCATTATCCGTCCAACTTCCGCAAATCATTAACCGTTGTTATCTCATTAATTACGGTTTAAATTCAAATTTTTTGGATCAATTAAATCATTTACTTCCCTCCTTTTCTGAATTAAATCAAACCCGACCCGTCATCCTTCCAAATCGGGTCTGGGGGGCAAGTTGTTTGGGTCCAATTTAGTCAAAATTGGGCCTAAGCACTAAATGATCCAATTAAAAGCCCAAGGTCAAGGTTCAACTCTCCAATTGCTCAAAGTCAAAGGTCAGCCCACAAAGTAAGCCAATTGGGCTAAAGGCCCAACCTCTCCATGTATGATGAGGTATAAAAGCCATCATATTGACACATTCACGGGGAGATTGAGATTCCAATTCATATGCTCATTCTTGCATTCAGAAATATTCCACAAAAGCCTCAAGCTACAAACTCTCTTGCATAGTGTCTTCCTTTTACACATTGTACTGACTTTAGCATCGGAGGGGCCTTCCTCGGAAACACCCCGAGGCTAGTTTACGTGTGTTCACTGTGCAGGAAACCTTCGGCCCAACACAACTTGGATCGAAATCCAGTCTTCTCCATTTCAGTGGACCTTCGGCAAGGTCCCATTGTTTTCAACCGAAACATAAACTATATTAAAATTAAGAAAATACTGCAATTCCTAGACTCAAGCTAACTAATTAACCGAATTTGAATCATAGAGTCCTAATAATATACCACTGAGAGTCTGAGACTAGCTAGTACTCCAGTAATTTAAGTTGGATTTTGGACTCTTCTTTTAACAAAAATACTCGAAAATTTCGAGAAGTATGCCAAGTTGTAACACGTGAAAATAGTTTAGTGAAATGTACGAGTATGACGAATCCAAGTAACAGTATTACAGTAGTACTACTGTACATGAATATTCTTGTAATTCCGACCAAACAATAAAATTAATAAAACAAGTCCAGAGATTTTTTGATTTTCGACAGCAGTAGACAATCACTAGTCAACTGCATAGCAGAGCTACCTTACAACGACTCAGCGAGTAGTTACATAATCGATTCTGTATGATATCAAAATGTCTTATGTGTGTTCTTTATTTTACTTGTTGGTCTTAGGCCTATAATGTATGTACTCATGAACAATTTTGGTAAAAAATTCGATCAAAACTTGTTTGTTAAACCAACAACCAAGCTTAAACAAAATTTTTAATCTCGTCAAATAGATGAACAAAGCCCGAACAATATCATATTCGACTTGATAATGTTCATGATTCATGAACAACTCGATAATGTTAAAATTGGGCTCATTTATTAAATCAAGCCCGATTTAAACCTATTTAACCTCGAATTTATACTCGAAATACAAACGACTGTGTTCTTGAACAGTACAGAATTGCAACGAGCTAAATTCTTAATGAGCTAAGCTTGAACGAGATTTTTAAAAGCTCGTTCAAGCTCGAGATAGTTAGAACACGAATAATTCTTATCAAGCTTAACTCGAACGAAGTGAAACTCTGCTCGATTCGGATCGTTTGCAGTCCTAGAAGGCTAATTGTGTAATGTATAGTTTGGGCTATGTGTTGATAAGCCCAATTTAGGGCCTGTTCTCTTACGTTGATATTCAGTTCAGTTCAGTTTAGCTCAGTTCAGCTCAGCTCCTAATTTCCTTCTCTTATAAAATATTCATTTCAATTCAGTTCAGTTTAGTTCAGCTGAGTTCAGTCAATGAGAACAGAGCCTTAGTTCTTATGTATATACTCTTCTTTACAGTAATACAAATCTAACCAAGGAAAATTAATTCCTGAAATGGTATCATAGCCATAAATCGGTTGAAAATGAACATAAAATTATTCAAAAGTGATCCTATACAAAGTAAAATACTAAACAAATATAATATACACTATATATATAAGAGCCAATATATGATGTGGACAACACATTTTTATAAATGAACAAGCATGGATTAAAAATACTACAACCCTTAATGAAAATGTTAAGCTATAAATTATTTTAAATTAAGGGTCTGTTCTAATATATTGAAGTGAGCTGAACTGAACTGAATTGAACTAAATTGAACTGAAATGAATATTTTATAAGAGAAGAAAATTAGGAATTGAGCTGAACTGAACTGAGCTGAGCTGAACTGAATTGAAAATAAACGTATGAGAACAGACCCTAAATGATCTTATATAGAATTAACTAGCAAAGTTTTTTGAGGCAATAATTAACTAGTAAATAAAAGAGGTTTATTTCATAAATATATTTGTGACCTAGTTTGGTTTATGAACTTAAATTTAAATGATCGAAAATCCAAATCTAAAAGAATGATCTATTGTTTGTTGTCTTTAGAAAAATGATAACCATTAATAATGAACAGTTAAGATTTAATGATTTTAAAATTATAGTACTGTTTTAAAATTATTTAAACTGATAATGTTATTTTAATATTAGTATTTTAAAATTATGATATTAATTTAATTATATCCTCATAAAATTTAATTTAATTTAATTTAATTGCTAGAATTTTAATTTTATAACTAATTAAAACTGAATTTCATAAATTAATATGAAAGAAATTTAAATTTAGAATATTTAGTTTTCAAAGATTTAAAATGAATTCCTAAAATAGGAAAATGAATCTTAATTAACTTTAACATTTAGAAAAAGTTCAAAAATATTAAATCACAACCGTCCAATTTTAAAAATTATGGACTACTATTGAATTTTCTCAAATAAAAAATATTACATAATGAACATTTGAATTGTGAATATTAGATTTTTTTTTTGAATATTTACCTCACTTAGAACATGTTAACTTCAGCTTAATTTCATTTCAATTTAGTTCAATTCAGCTTAGTTCAGTAAATTAGAACAGACCCTTAATTTCTTCTGTTGTATCCGTAAAAAAATAAAAAAAAAAGTAAATCTGAAATAGATAGAAAAGATCATCGTACTATTTTTTTTTTTTTTTTTTTTTGGGGAGGGGGGGGGGGAGCTATTGTCTTTGTTCTTTTTTGTTTTGTTAGGTTTTGAGTTTTTGTGGACAACTTTTAAAACCTTTGACTATCAAAACTAACATAAAAGCATCAAACTATATAATGTAAGGTCACATTAGATCCGATTTAAAATGTATTTTTAAACTATTAACTTTCATACAACTAATATTTACTACCCATGTATCCTCTCTGTGTTTTAATAAGTGTTACACTTATCAAATGTGATCGTGTTTTAAATTTTTAATAAGTGTTATACTTTTTTTGGGGGGCAAATACGGAGTACATTTTAATATTATACAATACTTTTTAATTTTTTTTTTCTTTCATGGTCATCCAAACCCGCTACTTATTTTTTATTTTTTTCCACTCATATTCATTGCTTAAACACACGAAGGAAGCAGTATAATTGTATGTTTACGTGATAAAAAAGAAGGAAAAATACACTTTATTAACCCAAATTTGTCTAATTTACTTTGAATAATCCCAACTAACGATTATTTTGCAATAATCCCAACTAACGATTATTTTGCAATAATCCCAACTTTCACTCCGTTTTCCTTGTTAGCAATCACCAAAACGGGGAAGAAAATTGGACAATGTTTGAAATTTTACAAAGTGTAAATACTGCCTTCGTTAAATATTATTTGCAATAAAAGGATATTATTTGTGAGATATAAAATATTCTTTTGTTGTAAATAATAGTTTAATGGAGATAGTAAATACTGATGTGTAACATGAGGTGTAAACAAATGCTTTGTTGTACATTTGTATTACGGTTGTACGTAAGTAAAGAAAAGAATAATGGTAAACAAAATGTGGTGTTCAAATATAGTCCACATAAAACATACGTACTACACCATAGAATACTAGAATAGTCATCTTCTTCAATTTTCCATAATATCCATTAACAAATTAACATTAATTCCAGCAAATTAAACCTGCAATTTCTTACATTTTCACTCAGACATGGCTAAAGTTCTTGACTCCCATTTCTTAGCTATCACTGCCATTATCACAGTAATCCTCTTACATTAATTTGTTTCCTTATATTTTGCTCTGATTTTTCCTTAGAATTTAACCCCTTTAATTATTTTTTTCTGGGTATTTCTTGTATTGTTTCTGCAGGTGTGTTATCAATTCGTATTCTTTGTTTGTTACAGCGCTTCTCAAGTTTGATAAAGTCACCGACTTTGCTGGTACTTTTTTTTATGCCATAATTCTGTAATTCTTGATTTTTAATCAATTAATTTCAAATGTCAATTATTGGTTGAGTTATATTTGTGGAACCTTTGAATTAGGGAAAAAGAACAAGAGAGTTTTTGTTATTGCTACATTGTTTATTAGTACAATTTACAACCTGATATGTTTGGATTGTTTCAAGTCTTTCAAACTGTTTCTTCTTCATTATACTTCTGATTACAATAGTATTCTTATAGTCTACAAAGTACAAACTAACAAACTAGAACCAGTTTAAAACATAGGGTGATGACAATTTTTATTATACAACCGGTTGTACTCAGCAATGAACAATTGATTACCATAAATGCTCATTGCACAACATTTGAACAAATGAGCAAATTTTTTTAGCTTATTTAAGTTAATTTTGTCTGTCTTGCACAAAATGAGCAAATTTGTCATGTGATGGGGTTTTGAGAGCAGAACTTGCTCATTAGTGCAAGTGAGCATAACCAATTTGAAACTGATTTGCTCATTCGTATGAATGAGAAATCTAGCAATCGGTGTGTGTTGGATGGTAAATGTTGCTTCCATCTTCAATGTGATTAACCATTTCAACAAAACTTTCGAACAAGCCATTAGAATATTCTTTTGATGTCATTTAAAATTGCTCAAACATTATGATTTTGAAAAATAAGTTGTAGCAGAGCAACCCATTAATAATATTATGATCATCCTTTTTTTATTGTGAGGAGTTCTTAATTTTTTTTTCTTTTCTAGAAAACTTACTAATTTTAATGCTTGTCTCAGAGAGCACATATTAAGTTAGAAGGCGCTATATCATTTATTCTTCGTTGCCTTCCATGTAACTAATTTTAATGCTTGTCTCAGGGAGCACAAATTTTATCATACTTGCTGTATTGACTATAGTCATCAAAGCCTCATGGAATTTTAGACAGGTACTTGTTACTATTCCAAAATTCAAATGTTGCTCTGACTATGCAGCTCATATGAATGTTCCATTTAATCTTCCTCATATTGGTGCTTTCTTTATTGTTCTTTCTGTCTCGTAAAATTATGGTCTTTTGACTTTGATTCTCATATTAATGTAAAAGCTGTCTTTTTAACCATATGTTAGTGGCATAAAAAATGCGGGTTATTGGTGTTTATGCTGTGTTCTTATTGCACAAATATATAAATTTTTGCTCAAATCTATTGCTAATCAGAATCAAATCAAGCCTTTGTATGATCTACTGCAAACAGTTTTATGAATGTACAATGAATTTACCTAGGTTACGGATGCTTATCTGAGATGCCGTAACATGCATCACAATCTCATATCAACAATGGGGTGGAACCAAGCACCTTACTTTACAAATGGCTAATCTAAATAATAAAGAGCCCAAAAGCTCTGGGAGATATGTACTCAAAAGTGTATTGTCTCATTGGGTCTATTATGATTCCATAAACTGGCAATTGAAGCTGGGAACCAATCCCTCATAGGGCGTTTAGTGTTTTATTAAACCTGTCAGAGTCTGTCAAAAAATAATATACTACTATTAGTTTGTGATATTTCTGATATGCAGATTCATCTGTTATCCAGGTAATTCTGACTTTGCTCGTGGTCATATGGGGTCTACGTCTGGGGTTATTTCTTTTGATGAGGTATGAACTGATGCTTTGATCTTAGTTCGTATTCGGTATAGTATAAATTTGGTTGTATGCATGAACTTGTGCCCCTTGGTTTCAGGCCTGGTTTTCTGTGCCTATTTGTGCATTTTGTAGCTTTTGTTTTCAGTGTCTTTCCTATGTTAGTAGTCTTAGTACAACCTGACCCAAGCAAGTTTCGCTTGCATTTGACAATAGCACTGTATGGTCTGTATCTATGTCCAGTGCTCCCTCCTAAATGAAATCAAGTTCAGTAGGTTATAGAACAATGGATATGGTTTCTTACATTTGACTTCGGAGCTTCTTATCAGGATATTGCAGTGGGGGGAGGACCATCGATTTGATGAAATGCGTGCAAATTGGGAAAACTGGCAGTATTTTGGATCTTTCAGGTTGTTGCAATGATTTAATTTATTTGTGTTTTTTACCATTGGGATATTCCTTAGTTTATCTTTATTTTCTTTATCATTTGAGAATGTCCAATCACATAATAAATCTGTTATCAAATGATGACAGGCTGTGTGGGTATGGACTGTGAGCTTACCTGTGACAATTGTCAATGCAAGTGACAAGGATCCATCCATTGGAGCAGCGGATATAATTGGGTGGATTATGTGGTCCATAGGTTTTTCTATTGAAGCTACAGCTGATCAACAGAAACTTTCATTCAAAAATTCACCAAGTAATAGAGGGAAATGGTGCGATGTTGGAGTTTGGAAGTACTCTCGTCATCCAAACTACTTTGGAGAGTTAGTATTGCTTATAATGTACAGAGGACTAATCAAAGCATATGCAATATTTGATCCTTCTAAAAAACTGGAAGCATTATGAGAACCCCCCCCCCCCCCCCCCAACACTCACACACACACACACCCCTCTGTTTTTGATCTGTTTTCTGATATGTTTGAATTACTTAAAGAGTTGCTTGTGGCTGCAAATCCTGTTATGATTGATTTGAACATAATAAGGTTGACGGTCCACTACTTTTTAATCAGCATTTATCACCACAAGAGTTGCTACTTGCTAGTGAGTATGAGCAAATCTTGTGTCTAGGATACTGCATGTCCTGTGAGCTCCATCAGTTGCATAGTCAAACAAATCATTCCTTTACCCCTTAGAAATTTCTGTGATCAATTCATTCAGCTGCACCATCTTAAATGTGTTAATATAAAGAATTTTTTTTAAGGAACATCACCTGTGTATCAAATTCAATGTTACCAAACAGCTGTTAAATCTCATAATATGTACAAGTACTCGTATGTTTGGAATATTTTTGTGTTTATTTAGACATATTTGTTAGCTGCACATTTTGCTAGATTAACCAATTTCATTTATCTTCTCCTTACTTTTCTCCCTAAATAAATATTTTTCAAGCTGTTTTCTTTGAGCTGAGAATGTTGCTTCTGCTTATGTCTTTCTTTTTCAACAAATCTACTTCAATCTGCAGATATTTCTTTTGGTGGGGAATTTTTATCAGCTCGATACCAGTTCTAGTAGGTGCTGAGTGGCTTGTTGTCATAGGGCCAGTGTTCCTCACGCTGCTGCTACTTTTTGTCAGTGGATTACCATTGCTTGAGGTAAGATTTAAGCATTGTTGTCACTTGTTACTCATGATATTGTTTTAGTAAAACCATTTGGTAAATGTTCTTCCTGTGTCCAACAGGCTTCAGCAGATAAGAAATTTGGCAGTGTGGATGAATACAGACAATACAAGAGAGTTACTAGGTCAGTATTTTCATCTTCAGCATCTTCTCCAGGCACTGATAATTTGATAAATAGGCTTGGACAATCTAGTTACATTGCATTTTTGTCAATGGCACCACTGAGATTGCTTCCATAATTCTGACTTCTTCGAATGTATTTTTGAATTTTATTTAATCTAAGCAGACCAATTTAGTCAATTTTTTCCCAGGCGGATTTTAGTTCATGTCATCATTACCATAACAAGTTGTTTAAGGTTATAAAGGAAATAGTGATGAAGTTTGTGTCCCTGTCCTTTGAATATTAGGAGTTGCAGATATGAATTTATAATTAATGCAATTGAAACCTTGAAGGAAAAGGAATTTGAAGTGTTATATATAAAACTGCATTGTACATACATTTACTTGAGATGACACGTTCAAATTTTACATATAGATTTTGATGCCTTTTTTCTTTTTAATTAACTAAATTATACTGTTTGGACTATAAACTTGAGGCCTTGTGGAGAATGGAATTCCTTCTTTACCTGTCATAAGAAATTACTAGAAGATTTACTTTACTATAATTTTGTAGCTAAACACTGTAAATCTTGAAAAATAAATAAAAGCAAAGTTGACTCAAGAGCGACCTTTGTTGGATTCGTTCCTGAACACAAGTTGAAACATAAGAAACAGTGATTACTGACTAGTTGGGATCCTGTTTTTTCAGCCCACTTGTCCCTTTGCCACCAGCAGTATATGGAAATCTGCCTTTGTGGTTCAAGAAGATTTTCCTCTTTGAATTTCCCATATACAGCAAGAGTCTTCCTCAAGAAGGATATATGGTAAGGTCTTACTTGATATGAATATGTACATGACTTTGTTGTATATGGTATTTACAAGCCTTTTCTCTTTATCTTGATGTTGAATTGGGTCATGTGTTAGCCTTGGTAGTTAAATTGGATCCCTTGGTCCTGTTCTTTTTGTATTGGTTGCATTATCTTGGTCCTGTTCTTTTTGTATTGGTCAAATAAACTGGTTGCATTATCCATTTCACTAAGCAACTACCTTGTCGAAGTGTGAATCATACTTTGTTTTTTTAGTTGACACCTTTCTATTATCACGCTTGCTAACGCATGTTTTTGATGATTAATATCTCTAATTATAAACATTGTAAAATTATAAAAGTGGATATTAATAAAATATACATTGAAACGATTCAAACAAGATCCCACATGAATATGTTTTATCGAATTTATAAACCACAAAAGTGAGTCAAAGCATGTTGTGTGAATAGTATAAAAGTTAAACAGTGTCAACTAAAAATAAACGGAGGAAGTATTAGTTAATTCTTGTTTACATCTTTAAAATCTCTTCATATTTGTCCTTTTTGTGCTTTATTTAGGTTGTCTCTACTCTTTAGAAAATAATGTTTTGTTGTTATTGACCAGAAAAATGTTTCCTCCGTCCAAAATAGCCTTACTTTTGAGGGATGTGGTGATGTTCAGAATTTTTTTTGTAGAAAGCATGATACTGAGAAAAAGTTATATACGGAGTAATAGTAGATTTTTTTTTCAAGCATATAATGATGAATAATTACTATTTTTTGCTTGGTGTGTTTCATCCATGCCAAACACAATACACACTAGTACACTACACCCTTGATGAACACTCGTAACCAAATAGAGTGCTAGAATAAACCTCTCAGTACTTCTGTGCAGGATAGTCATAATAGAAGAGGTGAAACTGCATAAAATAAATGATATCCTGAATGAGGAAATAGTTTTTGAAACAGATATAGCTAGTTTACATCAAGTTATTTATTCTATTCCAAAGAAGCGTAAAGTAGGTTCTGGCAATCGTGGCATGGCATCCAATAATGAACATTCTTACTGATAAGCAAAAGTCCTGAGCATTTACAGATTTATTTTTAAATTCTTACTGCAGACAGAATATCAAATCTAATTTCTGATTCAGTGACAACAAAGCAAATAGATTGTGGTTTCATAAGACGAAACATCTATGTTCAGATTCATATACTGTTCAAGACTTTTTCCTTAGTGTTTTAAGATTATTTAAAACAGATACACTATAGGTTTTCCAAGGCTAGAGGTGATGTCAGATACGTGCAGGTACCCGGATGTGTCAGACATGAGTACCCAAGACCCGGCAACATAGGTTAATCAAGACATGCTACAAATATATGGTCAAAAGATTATTGTTTTAATTGTGTCTTTTGATAGTTCATCTTGGTTCAATCATAGTTGAGTTCTGTTGTTGTAAATAGATTAATGACTGCATTTTTCTGCTGCTCTTTTGCAACTGTCATACAGTGTTACTCATCCCTCTGTAAACATTCTGATATCTGTGCAAGGTGTAGGTCAAACCCATGAAAAAAGAATGAAGAGAAGATGGAGGCAAGACGGAGTATACTGTTGTTATTTGAAGAATCCCGCAATGGTTGAAAATATTTTCTTCATCCTTAACACTGTATCTCTCTGTCTTATCTTTTTATACTTCCAGCTATCTTGTACAGAACCATTGTTCACATTAATTTCACGTAGATGGTTAGAATACCAAGAAATCCTGATTTCGTCGATGATGTTTGCTTGCGCAAAAACCTGTGTATGTAAGATTGGTTTTACTGCAACATATCGTTGCAATCAGCTGGTTATGGGATTCAGTATATTGTCGTTGGGTCACTTATATCTGTTGAGGGGTGAGGTCTCAACCGATACCAGCTGCTTAAATCAATGGTTTTACTCGATCTCAGATGTAGCGTTTTACCCACCCCTCCTATCTTGAAAATGGAAACATTGCATAAGATAGTGAGCAAAGGAGCATATAATTGACAGGACTAATACGCAGAAACTTCGATTTTATTGTCGGTATTTCCTGCTACATAGCCTGATAGAGTGATAGCCATTTGTTCCAGGTTAGGCCACAGTTTCTTTGCAAAAAACTCAATGACTACTAAATTTTGGGAGTTATTAACCAAGATTGAGTAAAAGTCTCCCAAAAATTGAGCAGTCATTGATTGATGTATATTGATCTTGGACAAATTAAATGGCCTTGCAGTTTTTAATTACAAACTAGTGTTAGGCCGGGCGATGCCCCGAATTGCTGCATTATTTCCATGACAAAAATCTTTAGTAATATTTTATTTTTATTAAAATGACATGTAATATGGTAATAGCTTAGTGGCTAACACATTGAAATTTAAACTTGAAGTTGTGGGTTCAAATCTTGTAAGAACACATGGAGTGAAAATCAGATTAAATGAGAAGAGCGCCACATGACACCTAAACTTCATTAGGAACGCTTTGAGGAGAGCGCCACGTGGCATCTCAACTTCTTTAGGAACGCTTTTTAATATATAGTATAGATATAGATGTTTGTTGATTGTCTACTAAACAAACCACTACTGGTGAGTAAAATTTTGAATGCTTCTTTAATTAACGCACTTTACCCTGTAATTTTTAAAATTATTTCTCTCATTTTAATTTTTTTTGAAAGAAAAAAAATCTCAAATAATTTATTTATACTATTCATTAGTATATTAATGTAATAGAGTATCTCACTAAACACTAACTATAATAAAATAGAATTAATTTTATAATCACTCCCATTACCAGGGCCTAGTGTAAAACAAGCAGAGAAATAACCGGTGTTCTTTCAAAAAATAAAAAAATAAAAAAAGCGATAATTGGTGTACCTTTATTTTGGGGCGTTTGGATCTTTTAATAAAGCTCGGATCGTGCATCCGCTCCAAAGTACAAAAAGGCGGAATAAACATGCAGGTATATACTAATGTACATGGGCATATAAAAGAACATAGTGTTCATTTATAATGAACATGGACATATACATTAAAGAACATAGTGTTCATTTATAATGTAAATCAGATTTTTGTGCAACAATTTTGTATATTA
>NW_018743278.1:0-69090 GCF_001683475.1 Chenopodium quinoa | reverse complement strand
ACTTTCATTTAATTTAAACAACTTTGTTTGAATGTGTTTGACTTTCATTTGATTCAAATAGCTTTATTTGATTGTGTTTGACTTTCATTTGATACAATTAGCTTTGTAGAACGTATTTGACTTTCATTTGATTCAATTAGCTTTGTTTGAATGTGTTTGTGATGCGGATGCATTCAACGTTTCCTTTCTGGTCCGTTTCTTTAATGTTTCTTAGATTAGATTTTGGCTTACAAGTTTTTACTTTCACTTGAAAGGGTTTTCTTGTTTTAAGCATTAGGATTTCTATTTGATTAGGAATTGTTTTGGTCTAGTGAGTTCCTATTTGAATTAGGACTTGTCTTTAGCAAAAGAGATTCCTAATTGGATTAGGACTTTTTTAGCAAAGTAAATTCCTAAGTGGATTAGGACTTGACTTTGGTTTTTAGGCGTGTCTAGGTGTTTTAGGAGGATTGAATAACCTAATCTAAGTTGAATTAAACTTAGTTAGTTTAGTCATATCCGAATTAGGAACTTGGGGATCAAGTTTCGGTTTTCTTAGGTTTTCTAGGTCAAATGGGATTCTAATTCAATTAGGATTAGTTTTCTAATTTGATTAGGTTTAGAATTAGTTTTGAGTCTATAAATAAAGGTTGTAAACTTTGAATTAAAGAAGAAGTTTGTTTTGTTGATTAAAGCTTTATTGCTTGTTAATTTGGAACGTTTCTTTCCAAGTTTTTTTGTGTTTGACGAGTGAAGTTAACATAAAACCCTTAGATTAGGCGAGTGAAACCTGATTTAAGAGAGGTTAGATTAATTAGTGAGTGAAGCTAATTCAAACTATCCTCAAAAAACCCCTAAATCACGAGATTAAGGTGAGTGAAGCCTTGAAATCAGATTTAGAACCCTTAGGCGAAAACAAACGAGTGAAGCTTGTTTAAACCTAAGACCAAACGAATCAAGAAACGCATCAGTTTGACTTTCATTTGATTCAATTAGCTTTGTAGAATGTATTTGACTTTCATTTGATTAAAATAGCTTTGTTTGAATGTGCTTGACTTTCATTTTATTCAATTAGCTTTGTTTGAATGTATTTGACTTTCAGTTGATTCAATTAGCTTTGTTTGAATGTGTTTGACTATCATTTGATTCAATTAGCTTTGTAGAATGTATTTGACACTCATTTGATTCAAATAGCTTTGTAGAATGTATTTGACTCTCATTTGATTCAAATAGCTTTGTTTGAATGCGTTTAACTTTCATTTGATTCAATTAGCTTAGTGGAATACATTTCACTTTCATTCAATTTAAAAGACTTTGTTTGAATGTGTTTGACTTTCATTTGACTCAAATAGCTTTGTTTGATTGCGTTTGACTTTCATTGGATACAATTAGCTTTGTAGAGCTTATTTGACTTTCATTTGATTTAAATAGCTTTGTAGAATGTATTTGACTATCATTTGATTCAAATAGCTTTGTTTGAATGTGTTTGACATTCATTTGATTCCATTAGCTTTGTAGAATATCTTTGACTTTCAATTGATTCAAATAGCTTTGTTTGAATGTGTTTGACTTTCATTTGATTCAATTAGCTTTGTAGAATGTATTTGACTTTCATTTGATTAATATAGCTTTGTTTGAATGTGCTTGACTTTCATTTGATTCAATTAGCTTCGTTTGAATGCTTTCATTTGAGCTTTGTTGAATGTATTTGACTTTCATTTGATTCAATTAGCTTTGTTTGAATGTGTTTGACTTTCATTTGATTCAATTAGCTTTGTAGAATGTATTTGACTCTCATTTGATTCAAATAGCTTTGTTTGAATGCGTTTAACTTTCATTTGATTCAATTAGCTTAGTAGAATACATTTCACTTTCATTCAATTTAAACAACTTTTTTTGAATGTGTTTGACTTTCATTTGACTCAAATAGCTTTATTTGATTGCGTTTGATTTTCATTTGATTCAAATAGCTTTGTTGAATGTATTTAACTTTCATTTGATTCAAATAGCTTTGTTTGAATGTGTTTGACATTCATTTGATTCCATTAGCTTTGTAGAATATCTTTGACTTTCAATTGATTCAAATAGCTTTGTTTAAATGTGTTTGACTTTCATTTGATTCAATTAGCTTTGTAGAATGTATTTGACTTTCATTTGATTAATATAGCTTTGTTTGAATGTGCTTGACTTTCATTTGATTCAATTAGCTTCGTTTGAATGTGTTTGACTTTCATTTGATTCAATTAGCTTTGTTGAATGTATTTGACTTTCATTTGATTCAATTAGCTTTGTTTGAATGTGTTTGACTTTCATTTGATTCAATTAGCTTTGTAGAATGTATTTGACTCTCATTTGATTCAAATAGCTTTGTTTGAATGCGATTAACTTTCATTTGATTCAATTAGCTTAGTGGAATACATTTCACTTTCATTCAATTTAAACAACTTTGTTTGAATGTGTTTGACTTTCATTTGACTCAAATAGCTTTATTTGATTGCGTTTGACTTTCATTTGATTTAAATAGCTTTGTAGAATGTATTTGACTTTCATTTGATTCAAATAGCTTTGTTTGAATGTGTTTGACATTCATTTGATTCCATTAGCTTTGTAGAATATCTTTGACTTTCAATTGATTCAAATAGCTTTGTTTGAATGTGTTTGACTTTCATTTGATTCAATTAGCTTTGTAGAATGTATTTGACTTTCATTTGATTAATATAGCTTTGTTTGAATGTGCTTGACTTTCATTTGATTCAATTAGCTTCGTTTGAATGTGTTTGACTTTCATTTGATTCAATTAGCTTTGTTGAATGTATTTGACTTTCATTTGATTCAATTAGCTTTGTTTGAATGTGTTTGACTTTCATTTGATTCAATTAGCTTTGTAGAATGTATTTGACTCTCATTTGATTCAAATAGCTTTGTTTGAATGCGTTTAACTTTCATTTGATTCAATTAGCTTAGTGGAATACATTTCACTTTCATTCAATTTAAACAACTTTGTTTGAATGTGTTTGACTTTCATTTGACTCAAATAGCTTTATTTGATTGCGTTTGACTTTCATTGGATACAATTAGCTTTGTAGAACTTATTTGACTTTCATTTGATTTAAATAGCTTTGTAGAATTTTGACTTTAATTTGATTCAAAGCTTTGTTTGAATGTGTTTGACATTCATTTGATTCCATTAGCTTTGTAGAATATCTTTGACTTTCAATTGATTCAAATAGCTTTGTTTGAATGTGTTTGACTTTCATTTGATTCAATTAGCTTTGAAGAATGTATTTGACTTTCATTTGATTAATATAGCTTTGTTTGAATGTGCTTGACTTTCATTTGATTCAATTAGCTTCGTTTGAATGTGTTTGACTTTCATTTGATTCAATTAGCTTTGTTGAATGTATTTGACTTTCATTTGATTCAATTAGCTTTGTTTGAATGTGTTTGACTTTCATTTGATTCAATTAGCTTTGTAGAATGTATTTGACTCTCATTTGATTCAAATAGCTTTGTTTGAATGCGTTTAACTTTCATTTGATTCAATTAGCTTAGTAGAACATTTCACTTTCATTCAATTTAAACAACTTTTTTTGAATGTGTTTGACTTTCATTTGACTCAAATAGCTTTATTTGATTGCGTTTGATTTTCATTTGATACAATTAGCTTTGTAGAACTTATTTGACTTTCATTTGATTCAAATAGCTTTGTTTGAATGTGTTTGACATTCATTTGATTCCATTAGCTTTGTAGAATATCTTTGACTTTCAATTGATTCAAATAGCTTTGTTTAAATGTGTTGACTTTCATTTGATTCAATTAGCTTTGTAGAATGTATTTGACTTTCATTTGATTAACATAGCTTTGTTTGAATGTGCTTGACTTTCATTTGATTCAATTAGCTTTTTGAATGTGTTTGACTTTCATTTGATTCAATTAGCTTTGTTGAATGTATTTGACTTTCATTTGATTCAATTAGCTTTGTTTGAATGTGTTTGACTTTCATTTGATTCAATTAGCTTGTAGAATGTATTTGACTCTCATTTGATTCAAATAGCTTTGTTTGAATGCGTTTAACTTTCATTTGATTCAATTAGCTTAGTGGAATACATTTCACTTTCATTCATTTAAACAACTTTGTTTGAATGTGTTTGACTTTCATTTGACTCAAATAGCTTTATTTGATTGCGTTTGACTTTCATTTGATTTAAATAGCTTTGTAGAATGTATTTGACTTTCATTTGATTCAAATAGCTTTGTTTGAATGTGTTTGACATTCATTTGATTCAATTAGCTTTGTAGAATATCTTTGACTTTCAATTGATTCAAATAGCTTTGTTTGAATGTGTTTGACTTTCATTTGATTCAATTAGCTTTGTAGAATGTATTTGACTTTCATTTGATTAATATAGCTTTGTTTGAATGTGCTTGACTTCATTTGATTCAATTAGCTTCGTTTGAATGTGTTTGACTTTCATTTGATTCAATTAGCTTTGTTGAATGTATTTGACTTTCATTTGATTCAATTAGCTTTGTTTGAATGTGTTTGACTTTCATTTGATTCAATTAGCTTTGTAGAATGTATTTGACTCTCATTTGATTCAAATAGCTTTGTTTGAATGCGTTTAACTTTCATTTGATTCAATTAGCTTAGTGGAATACATTTCACTTTCATTCAATTTAAACAACTTTGTTTGAATGTGTTTGACTTTCATTTGACTCAAATAGCTTTATTTGATTGCGTTTGATTTCATTTGATACAAATAGCTTTGTAGAACTTATTGGACTTTCATTTGATTCAAATAGCTTTGTTTGAATGTGTTTGACATTCATTTGATTCCATTAGCTTTGTAGAATATCTTTGACTTTCAATTGATTCAAATAGCTTTGTTTTGAATGTGTTTGACTTTCATTTGATTCAATTAGCTTTGTAGAATGTATTTGACTTTCATTTGATTAATATAGCTTTGTTTGAATGTGCTTGACTTTCATTTGATTCAATTAGCTTCGTTTGAATGTGTTTGACTTTCATTTGATTCAATTAGCTTTGTTGAATGTATTTGACTTTCATTAGATTCAATTAGCTTTGTTTGAATGTGTTTGACTTTCATTTGATTCAATTAGCTTTGTAGAATGTATTTGACTCTCATTTGATTCAAATAGCTTTGTTTGAATGCGTTTAACTTTCATTTGATTTAATTAGCTTAGTGGAATACATTTCACTTTCATTCAATTTAAACAACTTTGTTTGAATGTGTTTGACTTTCATTTGACTCAAATAGCTTTATTTGATTGCGTTTGACTTTCATTGGATACAATTAGCTTTGTAGAACTTATTTGACTTTCATTTGATTCAAATAGCTTTGTTTGAATGTGTTTGACATTCATTTGATTCCATCAGCTTTGTAGAATATCTTTGACTTTCAATTGATTCAAATAGCTTTGTTTGAATGTGTTTGACTTTCATTTGATTCAATTATCTTTGTAGAATGTATTTGACTTTCATTTGATTCAAATAGCTTTGTTTGAATATGTTTGACTTTCATTTGATTCAATTAGCTTTGTTGAATATTTGACTTTCATTTGATTCAAATAGCTTTGTTTGAATGCGTTTAGCTTTCATTTGATTCAATTAGCTTTGTAGAATACATTTCACTTTCATTTAATTTAAACAACTTTGTTTGAATGTGTTTGACTTTCATTTGATTCAAATAGCTTTTTTGATTGTGTTTGACTTTCATTTGATACAATTAGCTTTGTAGAACGTATTTGACTTTCATTTGATTCAAATAGCTTTGTTTGAATGTGTTTGACTTTCATTTGATTCAATTAAATTTGTAGAATGTATTTGACTTTCATTTGATTTAAAATAGCTTTGTTTGAATGTGCTTGACTTTCATTTTATTCAATTAGCTTTGTTTGAATGTGTTTGACTTTCATTTGATTCAATTAGCTTTGTTTGAATGTGTTTGACTATCATTTGATTCAATTAGCTTTGTAGAATGTATTTGACTCTCATTTGATTCAAATAGCTTTGTAGTATGTATTTGACTCTCATTTGATTCAAATAGCTTTGTTTGAATGCGTTTCTTTCATTTGATTCAATTAGCTTAGTGGAATACATTTCACTTTCATTCAATTTAAACAACTTTGTTTGAATGTGTTTGACTTTCATTTGACTCAAATAGCTTTATTTGATTGCGTTTGACTTTCATTGGATACAATTAGCTTTGTAGAACTTATTTGACTTTCATTTGATTTAAATAGCTTTGTTTGAATGTGTTTGACATTCATTTGATTCCATCAGCTTTGTAGAATATCTTTGACTTTCAATTGATTCAAATAGCTTTGTTTGAATGTGTTTGACTTTCATTTGATTCAATTAGCTTTGTAGAATGTATTTGACTTTCATTTGATTCAAATAGCTTTGTTTCAATATGTTTGACTTTCATTTGATTCAATTAGCTTTGTTGAATGTATTTGACTTTCATTTAATTCAAATAGCTTTTTGAATGCGTTTAGCTTTCATTTGATTCAATTAGCTTTGTAGAATACATTTCACTTTCATTTAATTTAAACAACTTTGTTTGAATGTGTTTGACTTTCATTTGATTCAAATAGCTTTATTTGATTGCGTTTGACTTTCATTTGATTCAATTAGCTTTGTACAACGTATTTGACTTTCATTTGATTCAATTAGCTTTGTTTGAATGTGTTTGACTTTCATTTGATTCAATTAGCTTTGTTTGAATGTGTTTGACTATCATTTTGATTCAATTAGCTTTGTAGAATGTATTTGACTCTCATTTGATTCAAATAGCTTTGTAGTATGTATTTGACTCTCATTTGATTCAAATAGCTTTGTTTGAATGCGTTTAACTTTCATTTGATTCAATTAGCTTAGTGGAATACATTTCACTTTCATTCAATTTAAACAACTTTGTTTGAATGTGTTTGACTTTCATTTGACTCAAATAGCTTTATTTGATTGCGTTTGACTTTCATTGGATACAATTAGCTTTAGAACTTATTTGACTTTCATTTGATTTAAATAGCTTTGTTTGAATGTGTTTGACATTCATTTGATTCCATCAGCTTTGTAGAAAATCTTTGACTTTCAATTGATTCAAATAGCTATGTTTGAATGTGTTTGACTTTCATTTGATTCAATTAGCTTTGTAGAATGTATTTGACTTTCATTTGATTCAAATAGCTTTGTTTCAATATGTTTGACTTTCATTTGATTCAAATTAGCTTTGTTGAATGTATTTGACTTTCATTTGATTCAAATAGCTTTGTTTGAATGCGTTTAGCTTTCATTTGATTCAATTAGCTTTGTAGAATACATTTCACTTTCATTTAATTTAGACAACTTTGTTTGAATGTGTTTGACTTTCATTTGATTCAAATAGCTTTATTTGATTGCGTTTGACTTTCATTTGATTCAATTAGCTTTGTTTGAATGTGTTTGACTATCATTTGATTCAATTAGCTTTGTAGAATGTATTTGACTCTCATTTGATTCAAATAGCTTGGTAGTATGTATTTGACTCTCATTTGATTCAAATAGCTTTGTTTGAATGCGTTTAACTTTCATTTGATTCAATTAGCTTAGTGGAATACATTTCACTTTCATTCAATTTAAACAACTTTGTTTGAATGTGTTTGACTTTCATTTGACTCAAATAGCTTTATTTGATTGCGTTTGACTTTCATTGGATACAATTAGCTTTGTAGAACTTATTTGACTTTCATTTGATTTAAATAGCTTTGTTTGAATGTGTTTGACATTCATTTGATTCCATCAGCTTTGTAGAATATCTTTGACTTTCAATTGATTCAAATAGCTTTGTTTGAATGTGTTTGACTTTCATTTGATTCAATTAGCTTTGTAGAATGTATTTGACTTTCATTTGATTCAAATAGCTTTGTTTCAATATGTTTGACTTTCATTTGATTCAATTAGCTTTGTTGAATGTATTTGACTTTCATTTAATTCAAATAGCTTTGTTTGAATGCGTTTAGCTTTCATTTGATTCAATTAGCTTTGTAGAATACATTTCACTTTCATTTAATTTAAACAACTTTGTTTGAATGTGTTTGACTTTCATTTGATTCAAATAGCTTTATTTGATTGCGTTTGACTTTCATTTGATTCAATTAGCTTTGTACAACGTATTTGACTTTCATTTGATTCAAATAACTGATGTGAATCAAGAGGGAAATTCTTTTGAAGAGCCAATCATATTGGTTTTAAGGCCAATAGGGTTTGAGCTTGGAGCAAAGAATCAAGAATGGTTAACATGCGCAGCCATTGAAGAAGAAGTCAAGGACCAGTTGGGTTCCGACGACAACAGCGGTGGCGACGCGCCGATCTGGGTGCCACGCGCCGGCTTCCTAGCTCCGGCCTGAGTCCAGCTACACGGTGGTGGGGCGCGTGTCGAGGATGGAGGCGCGTGAGGTGGTAGTTCGGCGGCAGTACAAAAAGAAAGATTTTCTTTACTTAGTTTTTTCTAGAGTTTTGCTTGCAAGTTTTTACCTTTCACTTGAAAGGGTTTTTCTTGGTTTAAGCAATTAGGATAAGTTTATTTTTCTGTCATTTAGTTGCTATAAACTTCATAAGGTGATTAGGAAAGTTTTTAGTTAGTTAGAGTTTGATTAGGAATAAACTACCTAGCAATCTTATCTTTGATAGGATTGAAATTCTATCTTATGTAGGATTATTAGAATCCTATCTAGGTTAGATCTTCTACTTCTAGGAGGACTAGGAGACCTCTTTTGAGGCTTTTAAAAGCTTATTTCGTGGCTTTGAAGAACATATCAAGACCAGAAAATTTAATACAAGTTTATTGTTTGTTTTGCTCAATTGCTTACAAATTCTTTTGCTAGTTTTCAATTCAAGGAGTTGGTTGAAGATTAGAACATTAAACACTTAGTGTCTAGGAGTAGGCTAAGAGTTTAATCTCTCAAAATAATTAGCGTCCAGGAGTGGGTTAATTAATTTGGGGATTCGAATCATAAGTTTCAGGAGTGATCTTGTGAGGAGAAATATCGGTTCGTTTTTATTCAATCTTAAAGAAATCCTTCAAGATTGGATCGTTACTTCAAGATTGTGGATTTTCTAAAATCTTGACTAAACAAGGGGTTAGAATCCACATCAAATTGGTATCAGAGCTTGTGTGATACCACATCAAATTGGTATCAGATTTCAGGGGTTTTTGATCGTTCAACACTTCGTTCATCAAATCGCACTTGTTCTCGGATAACCAGTTTTTCTGTCAACTTCAGAAGGCTCGTTCTCCTTCGTTACAAGGTCTTTTCAGGTGATTCTTTTTTTGATTTTGGGTGAAATTTTGTCTAATTTCTGCCTGTGAAATTTCGAAATTTTTCGAGTTCGTTTGCTATTAAACTGGACTGTTTTCCGCAACTGTGTCAGTTTTGGTCCGATTTAATACTTACTGCTCGTTGTGTGCAATTTTGTTCCAAGTTGTGTTGCGATTTTTGTGGGATATACCTGTGTGGATAAGGGTTCTTTTAAGTCTGTTTTTGTCTTATAATTATGGAGGAAGCTTTGAGCAAACTCATGGATGAATTTGCACGATTGCAATAATACGGAGGCACGTTTTAATGCTTTTTCACAACTATTGCTTGATAAAAAGAAAAAGAAGAAAAAACGGCATGATAGTGATAGTGATGCTTCTAGTAGTGATGTTGATACTCATAATATGAATAAGATTGATGATAAAGGTATCAAGCTTGATGATTTTACGGGTCTAGGAAGCCCCGAAGATTTTCTTGAGTGGGCGAGACAATTAGAGAAAATTTCAGATTATAAAGGTTTTGATGATTCTCAACGTTTCAAAATTGCTTATATACGACTCACTAAGAATGCGGGAATTTGGTTCGATAATTTGAAAGCACGACGTGCTAGGGCTGGGAAAGAAAAAATCAAGACTTGGACGGTTTTGAAAAGGAAGATGCGTTCTAAATACCTTCCACATGATTTCGAACAAATTCTATATGTGAAACTCACTATGTTGACACAAGATACTAAGAGTGTTAATGAATATATTGCTGAATTTGATAAACTAACCTCTCTTTGTGATTTGGATGAAAAAGAACCATTGAGGATTGCTAGGTTCCTTAAGGGTCTAAATCGCACTATCTCTAGGAAGATTGAGTTGAGTACGTATGAATCATTCAATGATGTGTGCAAACTAGCTTTAAAAATTGAAAGTCATTGGCTCGAAGATAAGAAGAGCACAAGTACAAAGAGTTTTGGTACCAAGTTCTCACAAGGGACCGAAACAAGCAAAGCTTTCAAGCTTTTAAACCGAGTTCCTACGAGTCTAAAGGAGAAAGCTCAACAAGTGGAGAAAAGAAATTCGTTAAGATATCTAAAGAAGAGTTCGAAGCCCGAATTAGGTGTTTCAAATGTCAAGGAAAGGGACATAGGTCGGATCAATGTCCTTCCAAGAAAGCTCTCACAATAAGACAATACGAACAACAAGTAGAAGAAGAGAAACACATAGTTTTTGGGTGTGACGATGAGGAATCCGAAACTAAGGCAACAAGTAGTGAGGAAGAACGATGAGATTGATCCCGAAGATGATGAAAAAGTGCTTGTGTTAAGGAAGATCCTCCATGCCGAAGCAAACCCTAACAAATCTCAACGTGAAAACTTATTCCATACTCGTTGCAAAGTAGGAGATAGATCATGCAAGGTGATCATTGATAGTGGTTCATGTACTAATGTGGCGTCCACAGAGATGGTTACTAAGCTCAACCTTCCAACAAGAGTACATGAGAATCCTTACAAGTTTGAGTTGGCTTGATGATTCTAAGGGACTTCATGTGAAGAAACAAGCCTTAGTAAGCTTTTCCATTGGCAATTACAAGGAAGAATTATGGTGCGATGTGATTCCTATGAGTGCTTGTCACGTTCTTTTAGGAAGACCATGGCAATTTGATCGACATGTTAAACATGATGGTGTGGCCAACACATATTCGGTCAAGGTGGGAAACAAGAGGTTCAAACTTATGCCTTTAACTATTATTCCATGCCGCGTTAAAGTTAAAGAGATGGAGGAAGATTGTCAAAAGGATAAGGAAGAGGAACATGTAGGTGCTAAAGAGCTCGAAGAAAAGGTGAGTGAAACAATTGATGTTCCAATTGTGTGTGACGTTGTTCAAGATCAGATTATTCATAATGATCTACCAATGGTGGTGTCGGAAAAGGTTTTTGATACTATTGAGGAGCCATTCGTGAATCAAGATAATAATTTAATGGTTTCTTTAGAAGTGGTGGATTCATTAGGCATGCATAAAGAGAAGAAATTGTTAGTCATACATGAGAAAAATATCATGAAGCCTAAAGTGTTCTTATGGTCAACTTCGAAGACCAAGGACCAAATTGAGAATTGGTTGTTTCTAAAATATTTTTGCTCGTGGTGATGTTGTTACATTGCTTAAAATTGCTAGCGTTGAGGTAATAGTTCTTTTGGCTTGTATTCGTCGAATTTGGATGGTTTCATGGAATTGTTCTCCTTACATGGATGATGCGAATTTGAGGACAAATTCTTTTGAAGAGGGGGAGAATGATGTGAATCAAGAGGGAAATTCTTTTGAAGAGCCAATCATATTGGTTTTAAGGCCAATAGGGTTTGAGCTTGGAGCAAAGAATCAAGAATGGTTAACATGCGCAGCCATTGAAGAAGAAGTCAAGGACCAGTTGGGTTCCGACGACAACAGCGGTGGCGACGCGCCGATCTGGGTGCCACGCGCCGGCTTCCTAGCTCCGGCCTGAGTCCAGCTACACGGTGGTGGGCGCGTGTCGAGGATGGAGGCGCGTGAGGTGGTAGTTCGGCGGCAGTACAAAAAGAAAGATTTTCTTTACTTAGTTTTTTCTAGAGTTTTGCTTGCAAGTTTTTACCTTTCACTTGAAAGGGTTTTTTCTTGGTTTAAGCAATTAGGATAAGTTTATTTTTCTGTCATTTAGTTGCTATAAACTTCATAAGGTGATTAGGAAAGTTTTTAGTTAGTTAGAGTTTGATTAGGAATAAACTACCTAGCAATCTTATCTTTGATAGGATTGAAATTCTATCTTATGTAGGATTATTAGAATCCTATCTAGGTTAGATCTTCTACTTCTAGGAGGACTAGGAGACCTCTTTTGAGGCTTTTAAAAGCTTATTTTCGTGGCTTTGAAGAACATATCAAACCAGAAAATTTAATACAAGTTTATGTTTGTTTTGCTTAATTGCTTACAAATTCTTTTGCTAGTTTTCAATTCAAGGAGTTGGTTGAAGATTAGAACATTAAACACTTAGTGTCTAGGAGTAGGCTAAGAGTTTAATCTCAAAATAATTAGCGTCCAGGAGTGGGTTAATTAATTTGGGGATTCGAATCATAAGTTTCAGGAGTGATCTTGTGAGGAGAAATATCGTTCGTTTTTATTCAATCTTAAAGAAATCCTTCAAGATTGGATCGTTACTTCAAGATTGTGGATTTTCTAAAATCTTGACTAAACAAGGGGTTAGAATCCACATCAATAACTTTGTTTGAATGTGTTTTGACTTTCATTTGATTCAATTAGCTTTGTAGAATGTATTTGACTTTCATTGATTAAAATAGCTTTTTGAATGTGCTTGACTTTCATTTTATTCAATTAGCTTTGTTTGAATGCGTTTAACTTTCATTTGATTCAATTAGCTTTGTAGAATACATTTCAATTTCATTTAATTTAAATAACTTTGTTTGAATTGTTTGACTTTCATTTGACTCAAATAGCTTTTGATTGCGTTTGACTTTCATTTGATTCAATTAGCTTTGTAGAACTTATTTGACTTTCATTTGATTCAAATAGCTTTGTTTAAATGTGTTGACATTCATTTGATTCCATTAGCTTTGTAGAATATCTTTGACTTTCAATTGATTCAAATAGCTTTGTTTAAATGTGTTTGACTTTCATTTGATTCAATTAGCTTTGAGAATGTATTTGACTTTCATTTGATTAGCTTTGTTTGAATAATTTGATTCAATTAGCTTCGTTTGAATGTGTTTGACTTTCATTTGATTCAATTAGCTTTGTTGAATGTATTTGACTTCATTTGATTCAATTAGCTTTGTTTGAATGTGTTTGACTTTCATTTGATTCAATTAGCTTTGTAGAATGTATTTGACTCTCATTTGATTCAAATAGCTTTGTTTGAATGCGTTTAACTTTCATTTGATTCAATTAGCTTAGTAGAATACATTTCACTTTCATTCAATTTAAACAACTTTTTGAATGTGTTTGACTTTCATTTGACTCAAATAGCTTTCTTTGATTGCGTTTGACTTTCATTGGATACAATTAGCTTGTAGAACTTATTGACTTTCATTTGATTTAAATAGCTTTGTAGAATGTATTTGACTTTAATTTGATTCAAATAGCTTTGTTTGAATGTGTTTGACATTCATTATTCCATTAGCTTTGTAGAATATCTTTGACTTTCAATTGATTCAAATAGCTTTGTTTGAATGTGTTTGACTTTCATTTGATTCAATTAGCTTTGTAGAATGTATTTGACTTTCATTTGATTAATATAGCTTTGTTTGAATGTGCTTGACCTTCATTTGATTCAATTAGCTTCGTTTGAATGTGTTTGACTTTCATTTGATTCAATTAGCTTTGTTGAATGTATTGACTTTCATTTGATTCAATTAGCTTTGTTTGAATGTGTTTGACTTTCATTTGATTCAATTAGCTTTGTAGAATGTATTTGACTCTCATTTGATTCAAATAGCTTTGTTTGAATGCGTTTAACTTTCATTTGATTCAATTAGCTTAGTGGAATACATTTCACTTTCATTCAATTAACAACTTTGTTTGAATGTGTTTGACTTTCATTTGACTCAAATAGCTTTATTTGATTGCGTTTGACTTTCATTGGATGCTTTGTAGAACTTATTTGACTTTCATTTGATTCAAATAGCTTTGTTTGAATGTGTTTGACATTCATTTGATTCAAGCTTTGTAGAATACTTTGACTTTCAATTGATTCAAATAGCTTTGTTGAATGTGTTTGACTTTCATTTGATTCAATTATTTTGTAGAATGTATTTGACTTTCATTTGATTCAAATAGCTTTGTTTGAATGTTTGACTTTCATTTGATTCAATTAGCTTTGTAATGTATTTGACTTTCATTTGATTCAAATAGCTTTGTTTGAATGCGTTTTTTCATTTGATTCAATTAGCTTTGTAGAATACATTTCACTTTCATTTAATTTAAAACTTTGTTTGAATTGTTTGACTTTCATTTGATTCAAATAGCTTTATTTGATTGTGTTTGACTTTCATTTGATACAATTAGCTTTGTAGAACGTATTTGACTTTCATTTGATTCAAATAGCTTTGTTTGAATGTGTTTGACTTTCATTTGATTCAATTAAATTTGTAGAATGTATTTGACTTTCATTTGATTTAAATAGCTTTGTTTGAATGTGCTTG
This sequence comes from Chenopodium quinoa, assembly GCF_001683475.1. Taxonomy (NCBI): domain Eukaryota; kingdom Viridiplantae; phylum Streptophyta; class Magnoliopsida; order Caryophyllales; family Amaranthaceae; genus Chenopodium; species Chenopodium quinoa. Next base: position 54,620 of record NW_018743278.1, on the reverse strand, counting down.
ACTTTCATTTTATTCAATTAGCTTTGTTTGAATGTGTTTGACTTTCATTTGATTCAATTAGCTTTGTTTGAATGTGTTTGACTATCATTTGATTCAATTAGCTTTTAGAATGTATTTGACTCTCATTTGATTCAAATAGCTTTGTAGATGTATTTGACTCTCATTTGATTCAAATAGCTTTGTTTGAATGCGTTTAACTTTCATTTGATTCAATTAGCTTAGTGGAATACATTTCACTTTCATTCAATTTAAAACAACTTTGTTTGAATGTGTTTGACTTTCATTTGACTCAAATAGCTTTATTTGATTGCGTTTGACTTTCATTGGATACAATTAGCTTTGTAGAACTTATTTGACTTTCATTTGATTTAAATAGCTTTGTTTGAATGTGTTTGACATTCATTTGATTCCATCAGCTTTGTAGAAATATCTTTGACTTTCAATTGATTCAAATAGCTTTGTTTGAATGTGTTTGACTTTCATTTGATTCAATTAGCTTTGTAGAATGTATTTGACTTTCATTTGATTCAAATAGCTTTGTTTCAATATGTTTGACTTTCATTTGATTCAATTAGCTTTGTTGAATGTATTTGACTTTCATTTAATTCAAATAGCTTTGTTTGAATGCGTTTAGCTTCATTTGATTCAATTAGCTTTGTAGAATACATTTCACTTTCATTTAATTTAAACAACTTTGTTTGAATGTGTTTGACTTTCATTTGATTCAAATAGCTTTATTTGATTGCGTTTGACTTTCATTTGATTCAATTAGCTTTTGTACAACGTATTTGACTTTCATTTGATTCAATTAGCTTTGTTTGAATGTGTTTGACTTTCATTTGATTCAATTAGCTTTGTTTGAATGTGTTTGACTATCATTTGATTCAATTAGCTTTGTAGAATGTATTTGACTCTCATTTGATTCAAATAGCTTTGTAGTATGTATTTGACTCTCATTTGATTCAAATAGCTTTGTTTGAATGCGTTTAACTTTCATTTGATTCAATTAGCTTAGTGGAATACATTTCACTTTCATTCAATTTAAACAACTTTGTTTGAATGTGTTTGACTTTCATTTGACTCAAATAGCTTTATTTGATTGCGTTTGACTTTCATTGGATACAATTAGCTTTGTAGAACTTATTTGACTTTCATTTGATTTAAATAGCTTTGTTTGAATGTTTTGACATTCATTTGATTCCATCAGCTTTGTAGAAAATCTTTGACTTTCAATTGATTCAAATAGCTATGTTTGAATGTGTTTGACTTTCATTTGATTCAATTAGCTTTGTAGAATGTATTTGACTTTCATTTGATTCAAATAGCTTTGTTTCAATATGTTTGACTTTCATTTGATTAAATTAGCTTTGTTGAATGTATTTGACTTTCATTTGATTCAAATAGCTTTGTTTGAATGCGTTTAGCTTTCATTTGATTCAATTAGCTTTGTAGAATACATTTCACTTTCATTTAATTTAGACAACTTTGTTTGAATGTGTTTGACTTTCATTTGATTCAAATAGCTTTATTTGATTGCGTTTGACTTTCATTTGATTCAATTAGCTTTGTTTGAATGTGTTTGACTATCATTTGATTCAATTAGCTTTGTAGAATGTATTTGACTCTCATTTGATTCAAATAGCTTGGTAGTATGTATTTGACTCTCATTTGATTCAAATAGCTTTGTTTGAATGCGTTTAACTTTCATTTGATTCAATTAGCTTAGTGGAATACATTTCACTTTCATTCAATTTAAACAACTTTGTTTGAATGTGTTTGACTTTCATTTGACTCAAATAGCTTTATTTGATTGCGTTTGACTTTCATTGGATACAATTAGCTTTGTAGAACTTATTTGACTTTCATTTGATTTAAATAGCTTTGTTTGAATGTGTTTGACATTCATTTGATTCCATCAGCTTTGTAGAATATCTTTGACTTTCAATTGATTCAAATAGCTTTGTTTGAATGTGTTTGACTTTCATTTGATTCAATTAGCTTTGTAGAATGTATTTGACTTTCATTTGATTCAAATAGCTTTGTTTCAATATGTTTGACTTTCATTTGATTCAATTAGCTTTGTTGAATGTATTTGACTTTCATTTAATTCAAATAGCTTTGTTTGAATGCGTTTAGCTTTCATTTGATTCAATTAGCTTTGTAGAATACATTTCACTTTCATTTAATTTAAAACAACTTTGTTTGAATGTGTTTGACTTTCATTTGATTCAAATAGCTTTATTTGATTGCGTTTGACTTTCATTTGATTCAATTAGCTTTGTACAACGTATTTGACTTTCATTTGATTCAAATAACTGATGTGAATCAAGAGGAAATTCTTTTGAAGAGCCAATCATATTGGTTTTAAGGCCAATAGGGTTTGAGCTTGGAGCAAAGAATCAAGAATGGTTAACATGCGCAGCCATTGAAGAAGAAGTCAAGGACCAGTTGGGTTCCGACGACAACAGCGGTGGCGACGCGCCGATCTGGGTGCCACGCGCCGGCTTCCTAGCTCCGGCCTGAGTCCAGCTACACGGTGGTGGGGCGCGTGTCGAGGATGGAGGCGCGTGAGGTGGTAGTTCGGCGGCAGTACAAAAAGAAAGATTTTCTTTACTTAGTTTTTTCTAGAGTTTTGCTTGCAAGTTTTTACCTTTCACTTGAAAGGGTTTTTCTTGTTTAAGCAATTAGGATAAGTTTATTTTTCTGTCATTTAGTTGCTATAAACTTCATAAGGTGATTAGGAAAGTTTTTAGTTAGTTAGAGTTTGATTAGGAATAAACTACCTAGCAATCTTATCTTTGATAGGATTGAAATTCTATCTTATGTAGGATTATTAGAATCCTATCTAGGTTAGATCTTCTACTTCTAGGAGGACTAGGAGACCTTTTTGAGGCTTTTAAAAGCTTATTTTCGTGGCTTTGAAGAACATATCAAACCAGAAAATTTAATACAAGTTTATTGTTTGTTTTGCTTAATTGCTTACAAATTCTTTTGCTAGTTTTCAATTCAAGGAGTTGGTTGAAGATTAGAACATTAAACACTTAGTGTCTAGGAGTAGGCTAAGAGTTTAATCTCAAAATAATTAGCGTCCAGGAGTGGGTTAATTAATTTGGGGATTCGAATCATAAGTTTCAGGAGTGATCTTGTGAGGAGAAATATCGGTTCGTTTTTATTCAATCTTAAAGAAATCCTTCAAGATTGGATCGTTACTTCAAGATTGTGGATTTTCTAAAATCTTGACTAAACAAGGGGTTAGAATCCACATCAAATTGGTATCAGAGCTTGTGTGATACCACATCAAATTGGTATCAGATTTCAGGGGTTTTTGATCGTTCAACACTTCGTTCATCAATCGCACTTGTTCTCGGATAACCAGTTTTTCTGTCAACTTCAGAAGGCTCGTTCTCCTTCGTTACAAGGTCTTTTCAGGTGATTCTTTTTTTGATTTTGGGTGAAATTTTGTCTAATTTCTGCCTGTGAAATTTCGAAATTTTTCGAGTTCGTTTGCTATTAAACTGGACTGTTTTCCGCAACTGTGTCAGTTTTGGTCCGATTTAATACTTACTGCTCGTTGTGTGCAATTTTGTTCCAAGTTGTGTTGCGATTTTTGTGGGATATACCTGTGTGGATAAGGGTTCTTTTAAGTCTGTTTTTGTCTTATAATTATGGAGGAAGCTTTGAGCAAACTCATGGATGAATTTGCAAGATTGCAAGATAATACGGAGGCACGTTTTAATGCTTTTTCACAACTATTGCTTGATAAAAAGAAAAAGAAGAAAAAACGGCATGATAGTGATAGTGATGCTTCTAGTAGTGATGTTGATACTCATAATATGAATAAGATTGATGATAAAGGTATCAAGCTTGATGATTTTACGGGTCTAGGAAGCCCCGAAGATTTTCTTGAGTGGGCGAGACAATTAGAGAAAATTTCAGATTATAAAGGTTTTGATGATTCTCAACGTTTCAAAATTGCTTATATACGACTCACTAAGAATGCGGGAATTTGGTTCGATAATTTGAAAGCACGACGTGCTAGGGCTGGGAAAGAAAATCAAGACTTGGACGGTTTTGAAAAGGAAGATGCGTTCTAAATACCTTCCACATGATTTCGAACAAATTCTATATGTGAAACTCACTATGTTGACACAAGATACTAAGAGTGTTAATGAATATATTGCTGAATTTGATAAACTAACCTCTTTGTGATTTGGATGAAAAAGAACCATTGAGGATTGCTAGGTTCCTTAAGGGTCTAAATCGCACTATCTCTAGGAAGATTGAGTTGAGTACGTATGAATCATTCAATGATGTGTGCAAACTAGCTTTAAAAATTGAAAGTCATTGGCTCGAAGATAAGAAGAGCACAAGTACAAAGAGTTTTGGTACCAAGTTCTCACAAGGGACCGAAACAAGCAAAGCTTTCAAGCCTTTTAAACCGAGTTCCTACGAGTCTAAAGGAGAAAGCTCAACAAGTGGAGAAAAGAAATTCGTTAAGATATCTAAAGAAGAGTTCGAAGCCCGAATTAGGTGTTTCAAATGTCAAGGAAAGGGACATAGGTCGGATCAATGTCCTTCCAAGAAAGCTCTCACAATAAGACAATACGAACAACAAGTAGAAGAAGAGAAACACATAGTTTTTGGGTGTGACGATGAGGAATCCGAAACTAAGGCAACAAGTAGTGAGGAAGAGAACGATGAGATTGATCCCGAAGATGATGAAAAAGTGCTTGTGTTAAGGAAGATCCTCCATGCCGAAGCAAACCCTAACAAATCTCAACGTGAAAACTTATTCCATACTCGTTGCAAAGTAGGAGATAGATCATGCAAGGTGATCATTGATAGTGGTTCATGTACTAATGTGGCGTCCACAGAGATGGTTACTAAGCTCAACCTTCCAACAAGAGTACATGAGAATCCTTACAAGTTGAGTTGGCTTGATGATTCTAAGGGACTTCATGTGAAGAAACAAGCCTTAGTAAGCTTTTCCATTGGCAATTACAAGGAAGAATTATGGTGCGATGTGATTCCTATGAGTGCTTGTCACGTTCTTTTAGGAAGACCATGGCAATTTGATCGACATGTTAAACATGATGGTGTGGCCAACACATATTCGGTCAAGGTGGGAAACAAGAGGTTCAAACTTATGCCTTTAACTATTATTCCATGCCGCGTTAAAGTTAAAGAGATGGAGGAAGATTGTCAAAAGGATAAGGAAGAGGAACATGTAGGTGCTAAAGAGCTCGAAGAAAAGGTGAGTGAAACAATTGATGTTCCAATTGTGTGTGACGTTGTTCAAGATCAGATTATTCATAATGATCTACCAATGGTGGTGTCGGAAAAGGTTTTTGATACTATTGAGGAGCCATTCGTGAATCAAGATAATAATTTAATGGTTTCTTTAGAAGTGGTGGATTCATTAGGCATGCATAAAGAGAAGAAATTGTTAGTCATACATGAGAAAAATATCATGAAGCCTAAAGTGTTCTTATGGTCAACTTCGAAGACCAAGGACCAAATTGAGAATTGGTTGTTTCTAAAATATTGCCTTGCTCGTGGTGATGTTGTTACATTGCTTAAAATTGCTAGCGTTGAGGTAATAGTTCTTTTGGCTTGTATTCGTCGAATTTGGATGGTTTCATGGAATTGTTCTCCTTACATGGATGATGCGAATTTGAGGACAAATTCTTTTGAAGAGGGGGAGAATGATGTGAATCAAGAGGGAAATTCTTTTGAAGAGCCAATCATATTGGTTTTAAGGCCAATAGGGTTTGAGCTTGGAGCAAAGAATCAAGAATGGTTAACATGCGCAGCCATTGAAGAAGAAGTCAAGGACCAGTTGGGTTCCGACGACAACAGCGGTGGCGACGCGCCGATCTGGGTGCCACGCGCCGGCTTCCTAGCTCCGGCCTGAGTCCAGCTACACGGTGGTGGGGCGCGTGTCGAGGATGGAGGCGCGTGAGGTGGTAGTTCGGCGGCAGTACAAAAAGAAAGATTTTCTTTACTTAGTTTTTTCTAGAGTTTTGCTTGCAAGTTTTTACCTTTCACTTGAAAGGGTTTTTCTTGGTTTAAGCAATTAGGATAAGTTTATTTTTCTGTCATTTAGTTGCTATAAACTTCATAAGGTGATTAGGAAAGTTTTTAGTTAGTTAGAGTTTGATTAGGAATAAACTACCTAGCAATCTTATCTTTGATAGGATTGAAATTCTATCTTATGTAGGATTATTAGAATCCTATCTAGGTTAGATCTTCTACTTCTAGGAGGACTAGGAGACCTCTTTTGAGGCTTTTAAAAGCTTATTTTTCGTGGCTTTGAAGAACATATCAAGACCAGAAAATTTAATACAAGTTTATTGTTTGTTTTGCTTAATTGCTTACAAATTCTTTTGCTAGTTTTCAATTCAAGGAGTTGGTTGAAGATTAGAACATTAAACACTTAGTGTCTAGGAGTAGGCTAAGAGTTTAATCTCAAAATAATTAGCGTCCAGGAGTGGGTTAATTAATTTGGGGATTCGAATCATAAGTTTCAGGAGTGATCTTGTGAGGAGAAATATCGGTTCGTTTTTATTCAATCTTAAGAAATCCTTCAAGATTGGATCGTTACTTCAAGATTGTGGATTTTCTAAAATCTTGACTAAACAAGGGGTTAGAATCCACATCAATAACTTTGTTTGAATGTGTTTTGACTTTCATTTGATTCAATTAGCTTTGTAGAATGTATTTGACTTTCATTTGATTAAAATAGCTTTGTTTGAATGTGCTTGACTTTCATTTTATTCAATTAGCTTTGTTTGAATGCGTTTAACTTTCATTTGATTCAATTAGCTTTGTAGAATACATTTCAATTTCATTTAATTTAAATAACTTTGTTTGAATGTGTTTGACTTTCATTTGACTCAAATAGCTTTATTTGATTGCGTTTGACTTTCATTTGATTCAATTAGCTTTGTAGAACTTATTTGACTTTCATTTGATTCAAATAGCTTTGTTTAAATGTGTTTGACATTCATTTGATTCCATTAGCTTTGTAGAATATCTTTGACTTTCAATTGATTCAAATAGCTTTGTTTAAATGTGTTTGACTTTCATTTGATTCAATTAGCTTTGTAGAATGTATTTGACTTTCATTTGATTAATATAGCTTTGTTTGAATGTGCTTGACTTTCATTTGATTCAATTAGCTTCGTTTGAATGTGTTTGACTTTCATTTGATTCAATTAGCTTTGTTGAATGTATTTGACTTTCATTTGATTCAATTAGCTTTGTTTGAATGTGTTTGACTTTCATTTGATTCAATTAGCTTTGTAGAATGTATTTGACTCTCATTTGATTCAAATAGCTTTGTTTGAATGCGTTTAACTTTCATTTGATTCAATTAGCTTAGTAGAATACATTTCACTTTCATTCAATTTAAACAACTTTTTTGAATGTGTTTGACTTTCATTTGACTCAAATAGCTTTCTTTGATTGCGTTTGACTTTCATTGGATACAATTAGCTTTGTAGAACTTATTTGACTTTCATTTGATTTAAATAGCTTTGTAGAATGTATTTGACTTTAATTTGATTCAAATAGCTTTGTTTGAATGTGTTTGACATTCATTTAATTCCATTAGCTTTGTAGAATATCTTTGACTTTCAATTGATTCAAATAGCTTTGTTTGAATGTGTTTGACTTTCATTTGATTCAATTAGCTTTGTAGAATGTATTTGACTTTCATTTGATTAATATAGCTTTGTTTGAATGTGCTTGACCTTCATTTGATTCAATTAGCTTCGTTTGAATGTGTTTGACTTTCATTTGATTCAATTAGCTTTGTTGAATGTATTTGACTTTCATTTGATTCAATTAGCTTTGTTTGAATGTGTTTGACTTTCATTTGATTCAATTAGCTTTGTAGAATGTATTTGACTTCATTTGATTCAAATAGCTTTGTTTGAATGCGTTTAACTTTCATTTGATTCAATTAGCTTAGTGGAATACATTTCACTTTCATTCAATTTAAACAACTTTGTTTGAATGTGTTTTGACTTTCATTTGACTCAAATAGCTTTATTTGATTGCGTTTGACTTTCATTTGATACAATTAGCTTTGTAGAACTTATTGGGACTTTCATTTGATTCAAATAGCTTTGTTTGAATGTGTTTGACATTCATTTGATTCCATTAGCTTTGTAGAAATATCTTTGACTTTCAATTGATTCAAATAGCTTTGTTTGAATGTGTTTGACTTTCATTTGATTCAATTAGCTTTGTAGAATGTATTTGACTTTCATTTGATTAATATAGCTTTGTTTGAATGTGCTTGACTTTCATTTGATTCAATTAGCTTCGTTTGAATGTGTTTGACTTTCATTTATTCAATTGCTTTGTTGAATGTATTTGACTTTCATTTGATTCAATTAGCTTTGTTTGAATTGGTTTGACTTCATTTGATTCAATTAGCTTTGTAGAATGTATTTGACTCTCATTTGATTCAAATAGCTTTGTTTGAATGCGTTTAACTTTCATTTGATTCAATTAGCTTAGTGGAATACATTTCACTTTTCATTTCAATTTAAACAACTTGTTTGAATGTGTTTGACTTTCATTTGACTTCAAATAGCTTTATTTGATTGCGTTTGACTTTCATTGTGATACAATTAGCTTTGTAGAACTTATTTGATTTCATTTGATTCAAATAGCTTTGTTTGAATGTGTTTGACATTCATTTGATTCATTAGCTTTGTAGAATATCTTTGACTTTCAATTGATTCAAATAGCTTTGTTTGAATTGTTTTGACTTTCATTATTCAATTAGCTTTGTAGAATGTATTTGACTTTCATTTGATTAATATAGCTTTGTTTGAATGTGCTTGACTTTCATTTGATTCAATTAGCTTCGTTTGAATGTGTTTGACTTTCATTTGATTCAATTAGCTTTGTTGAATGTATTTGACTTTCATTTGATTCAATTAGCTTTGTTGAATGTGTTTGACTTTCATTTGATTCAATTAGCTTTGTAGAATGTATTTGACTCTCATTTGATTCAAATAGCTTTGTTTGAATGCGTTTAACTTTCATTTGATTCAATTAGCTTAGTGGAATACATTTCACTTTCATTCAATTTAAACAACTTTGTTTGAATGTGTTTGACTTTCATTTTGACTCAAATAGCTTTATTTGATTGCGTTTGACTTTCATTGGATACAATTAGCTTTGTAGAACTTATTTGACTTTCATTTGATTCAAATAGCTTTGTTTGAATGTGTTTGACATTCATTTGATTCCATCAGCTTTGTAGAATATCTTTGACTTTCAATTGATTCAAATAGCTTTGTTTGAATGTGTTTGACTTTCATTTGATTCAATTAGCTTTGTAGAATGTATTTGACTTTCATTTGATTCAAATAGCTTTGTTTGAATATGTTTGACTTTCATTTGATTCAATTAGCTTTGTTGAATGTATTTGACTTTCATTTGATTCAAATAGCTTTGTTTGAATGCGTTTAGCTTTCATTTGAATTCAATTAGCTTTGTAGAATACATTTCACTTTCATTTAATTTAAAACAACTTTGTTTGAATGTGTTTGACTTTCTATTTGATTCAAATAGCTTTATTTTGATTGTGTTTGACTTTCATTTGATACAATTAGCTTTGTAAACGTATTTGACTTTCATTTGATTCAATTAGCTTTGTTTGAATGTGTTTGACTTTCATTTGATTCAATTAGCTTTGTAGAATGTATTTGACTTTCATTTGATTAAATAGCTTTGTTTGAATGTGCTTGACTTTTCATTTTATTCATTAGCTTTGTTTGAATGTATTTGACTTTCATTTGATTCAATTAGCTTTGTTTGAATGTGTTTGACTATCATTTGATTCAATTAGCTTTGTAGAATGTATTTGACTCTCATTTGATTCAAATAGCTTTGTAGATGTATTTGACTCTCATTTGATTCAAATAGCTTTGTTTGAATGCGTTTAACTTTCATTTGATTCAATTAGCTTAGTGGAATACATTTCAACTTTCATTCAATTAAAAAAACTTTGTTTGAATGTGTTTGACTTTCATTTGACTCAAATAGCTTTATTTGATTGCGTTTGACTTTCATTGGATACAATTAGCTTTGTAGAACTTATTTGACTTTCATTTGATTTAAATAGCTTTGTGTTAGAATGTATTTGACTATTCATTGATTCAAATAGCTTTGTTTGAATGTGTTTGACTTTCATTTGATTCCAATTAGCTTTGTAGAATATCTTTGACTTTCAATTTGATTCAAATAGCTTTGTTTGAATATTGTTTGACTTTCATTTGATTCAATTAGCTTTGTAGAATGTATTTGACTTTCATTTGATTAATATAGCTTTGTTTGAATGTGCTTTGACTTTCATTTGATTCAATTAGCTTTCGTTTGAATGTGTTTGACTTTCATTTGATTCAATTAGCTTTGTTGAATGTGATTTGACTTTCATTTGATTCAATTAGCTTTGTTTGAATGTGTTTGACTTTCATTTGATTCAATTAGCTTTGTAGAATGTATTTTGACTCTCATTTGATTCAAATAGCTTTGTTTGAATGCGTTTGAATTTCATTTGATTCAATTAGCTTAGTAGAATACATTTCACTTTCATTCAATTTAAACAACTTTGTTTGAATGTGTTTGACTTTCATTTGACTCAAATAGCTTTATTTGATTGCGTTTTGATTTTCATTTGATACAATTTTAGCTTTGTAGAACTTATTTGACTTTCATTTATTCAAATAGCTTTGTTTGAATGTGTTTGACATTCATTTGATTCCATTAGCTTTGTAGAATATCTTTGACTTTCAATTGATTCAAATAGCTTTGTTTGAATGTGTTTGACTTTCATTTGATTCATTAGCTTTGTAGAATGTATTTGACTTTCATTTGATTAATATAGCTTTTTTGAATGTGCTTGACTTTCATTTGATTCAATTAGCTTCGTTTGAATGTGTTTGACTTTCATTTGATTCAATTAGCTTTGTTGAATGTATTTGACTTTCATTTGATTCAATTAGCTTTGTTTGAATGTGTTTGACTTTCATTTGATTCAATTAGCTTTGTAGAATGTATTTGACTCTCATTTGATTCAAATAGCTTTGTTTGAATGCGTTTAACTTTCATTTGATTCAATTAGCTTAGTAGAATACATTTCACTTTCATTCAATTTAAACAACTTTGTTTGAATGTGTTTGACTTTCATTTGATTCAAATAGCTTTATTTGATTGCGTTTGACTTTCATTTGATTCAATTAGCTTTGTAGAACGTATTTGACTTTCATTTGATTCAATTAGCTTTGTTTGAATGTGTTTGACTTTCATTTGATTCAATTAGCTTGTAGAATGTATTTGACTTTCATTTGATTAAAATAGCTTTGTTTGAATGTGCTTGACTTTCATTTTATTCAATTAGCTTGTTTGAATGTATTGACTTTCAGTTGATTCAATTAGCTTTGTTTGAATGTTTGCTATCATTTTGATTCAATTAGCTTTGTAGAATGTATTTGACCTCATTTGATTCAAATAGCTTTGTAGAATGTATTTGACTCTCATTTGATTCAAATAGCTTTGTTTGAATGCGTTTTAACTTTCATTTGATTCAATTAGCTTAGTGGAATACATTTCACTTTCATTCAATTTAAAAGACTTTGTTTGAATGTGTTTGACTTTCATTTGACTCAAATAGCTTTATTTGATTGCGTTTGACTTTCATTGGATACAATTAGCTTTGTAGACTTATTTGACTTTCATTTGATTTAATAGCTTTGTAGAATGTATTTGACTTCATTTGATTCAAATAGCTTTGTTTGAATGTGTTTGACATTCATTTGATTCCATTAGCTTTGTAGAATATCTTTGACTTTCAATTGATTCAAATAGCTTTGTTTGAATGTGTTGACTTTCATTTGATTCAATTAGCTTGTAGAATGTATTTGACTTTCATTTGATTAATATAGCTTTGTTTTTGAATGTGCTTGACTTTCATTTGATTCAATTAGCTTCGTTTGAATGTGTTTGACTTTCATTTGATTCAATTAGCTTTGTTGAATGTATTTGACTTTCATTTGATTCAATTAGCTTTGTTTGAATGTGTTTGACTTTCATTTGATTCAATTAGCTTTGTAGAATGTATTTGACTCTCATTTGATTCAAATTGCTTTGTTTGAATGCGTTTAATTTCATTTGATTCAATTAGCTTAGTAGAATACATTTCACTTTCATTCAATTTAAACAACTTTGTTTGAATGTGTTTGACTTTCATTTGACTCAAATAGCTTTATTTGATTGCGTTGATTTCATTTGATACAATTAGCTTTGTAGAACTTATTTGACTTTCATTTCATTCAAATAGCTTTGTTTGAATGTGTTTGACATTCATTTGATCCATTAGCTTTGTAGAAATCTTGACTTTCAATTGATTCAAATAGCTTTTGTTTGAATGTGTTTACTTCATTTGATTCAATTAGCTTTGTAGAATGTATTTGACTTTCATTGATTAATATAGCTTTGTTTGAATGTGCTTGACTTTCATTTGATTCAATTAGCTTCGTTTGAATGTGTTTTGATTTCATTTGATTCAATTAGCTTTGTTGAATGTATTTGACTTTCATTTGATTCAATTAGCTTTGTTTGAATGTGTTTGACTTTCATTTGATTCAATTAGCTTTGTTGAATGTATTTGACTTTCATTTGATTCAAATAGCTTTGTTTGAATGCGTTTTAGCTTTTCATTTGATTCAAATAGCTTTATTTTATTGTGTTTGACTTTCATTTGATTCAAATACGCTTTATTTGAATGTATTTGACTTTCATTTGATTCAAATAATAGCTTTATTTGATTGTGTTTTTTGACTTTCATTTGATACAATTAGCTTTGTAGAACGTATTTGACTTTCATTTGATTCAAATAGCTTTGTTTGAATGTGTTTGACTTTCATTTGATTCAATTAGCTTTGTAGAATGTATTTGACTTTCATTTGATTTAAATAGCTTTGTTTGAATGTGCTTGACTTTCATTTTATTCAATTAGCTTTGTTTGAATGTGTTTGACTTTCATTTGATTCAATTAGCTTTGTTTGAATGTGTTTGACTATTCATTTGATTCAATTAGCTTTGTAGAATGTATTTGACTCTCATTTGATTCAAATCTTTTTTATTTTTCATTTGATTCAAATAGCTTTGTTTGAATGCGTTTAACTTTCATTTGATTCAATTAGCTTAGTGGAATACATTTCACTTTCATTCAATTTAAACAACTTTGTTTGAATGTGTTTGACTTTCATTTGACTCAAATAGCTTTATTTGATTGCGTTTGATTTTCATTTTGATTATACAATAAATAGCTTTGTTAGAAACTTATTGTGACTTTTTCATTTTTGATTCAAATAGCTTTGTTTGAATGTGTTTGACATTCATTTGATTCCATTAGCTTTTGTAGAATATACTCATTTGAACTTTCAATTTGATTCAGAATAGGCTTTGTTTGAATGTGTTTGACTTTCATTTGATTCAAATAGCTTTGTTTGAATGTATTTGACTTTCATTTGATTCAATTAGCTTTGTAGAATAATTTACTTTCATTTAATTTAACTTGTTTGATTGCTTGACTTTCATTTGATTCAATTAGCTTCGTTTGAATGTGTTTGACTTTCATTTGATTCAATTAGCTTTGTTGAATGTATTTGACTTTCATTTGATTCAATTAGCTTTGTTTGAATGTGTTTGACTTTCATTTGATTCAATTAGCTTTGTAGAATGTATTTGACTCTCATTTGATTCAAATAGCTTTGTTTGAATGCGTTTAACTTTCATTTGATTCAATTAGCTTAGTGGAATACATTTCACTTTCATTCAATTTAAACAACTTTGTTTGAATGTGTTTGACTTTCATTTGACTCAAATAGCTTTATTTGATTGCGTTTGACTTTCATTGGATACAATTAGCTTTGTAGAACTTATTTGACTTTCATTTGATTCAAATAGCTTTGTTTGAATGTGTTTGACATTCATTTGATTCCATCAGCTTTGTAGAATATCTTTGACTTCAATTGATTCAAATAGCTTTGTTTGAATGTGTTTGACTTTCATTTGATTCAATTAGCTTTGTAGAATGTATTTGACTTTTCATTTGATTAATATAGCTTTGTTTGAATGTGCTTGACTTTCATTTGATTCAATTAGCTTCGTTTGAATGTGTTTGACTTTCATTTGATTCAATTAGCTTTGTTGAATGTATTTGACTTTCATTTGATTCAATTAGCTTTGTTTGAATGTGTTTGACTTTCATTTGATTCAATTAGCTTTGTAGAATGTATTTGACTCTCATTTGATTCAAATAGCTTTGTTTGAATGCGTTTAACTTTCATTTGATTCAATTAGCTTAGTGGAATACATTTCACTTTCATTCAATTTAAACAACTTTGTTTGAATGTGTTTGACTTTCATTTGACTCAAATAGCTTTATTTGATTGCGTTTGACTTTCATTGGATACAATTAGCTTGTAGAACTTATTTGACTTTCATTTGATTCAAATAGCTTTGTTTGAATGTGTTTGACATTCATTTGATTCCATCAGCTTTGTAGAATATCTTTGACTTTCAATTGATTCAAATAGCTTTGTTTGAATGTGTTTGACTTTCATTTGATTCAATTAGCTTTGTAGAATGTATTTGACTTTCATTTGATTCAAATAGCTTTGTTTGAATATGTTTGACTTTCATTTGATTCAATTAGCTTTGTTGAATGTATTTGACTTTCATTTGATTCAAATAGCTTTGTTTGAATGCGTTTAGCTTTCATTTTGATTTAATTAGCTTTGTAGAATACATTTCACTTTCATTTAATTTAAACAACTTTGTTTGAATGTGTTTGACTTTCATTTGATTCAAATAGCTTTATTTGATTGTGTTTGACTTTCATTTGATACAATTAGCTTTGTAGAACGTATTTGACTTTCATTTGATTCAATTAGCTTTGTTTGAATGTGTTTGTGATGCGGATGCATTCAACGTTTCCTTTCTTGGTCCGTTTCTTTAATGTTTCTTAGATTAGATTTTGGCTTACAAGTTTTTACCTTTCACTTGAAAGGGTTTTCTTGTTTTTAAGCATTAGGATTTTCTATTTTGATTAGGAATTGTTTTGGTCTAGTGAGTTCCTATTTGAATTAGGACTTGTCTTTAGCAAAAGAGATTCCTAATTGGATTAGGACTTGTTTTTAGCAAAGTAAATTCCTAAGTGGATTAGGACTTGACTTTGGTTTTTAGGCGTGTCTAGGTGTTTTAGGAGGATTGAATAACCTAATCTAAGTTGAATTAAACTTAGTTAGTTTAGTCATATCCGAATTAGGAACTTGGGGATCAAGTTTCGGTTTTCTTAGGTTTTCTAGGTCAAATGGGATTCTAATTCAATTAGGATTAGTTTTCTAATTTGATTAGGTTTAGAATTAGTTTTGAGTCTATAAATAAAGGTTGTAAACTTTGAATTAAGAAGAAGTTTGTTTTGTTGATTAAAGCTTTATTGCTTGTTAATTTGGAACGTTTCTTTCCAAGTTTTCTTTGTGTTTGACGAGTGAAGTTAAACATAAAACCTTAGATTAGGCGAGTGAAACCTGATTTAAGAGAGGTTAGATTAATTATGAGTGAAGCTAATTCAAATATCCTCAAAAAACCCCTAAATCACGAGATTAGGTGAGTGAAGCCTTGAAATCAGATTTAGAACCTTAGGCGAAAACAACGAGTGAAGCTTTTTAAACTAAGACCAAACGAATCAAGAACGCATCAGTTTGACTTTCATTTGATTCAATTAGCTTTGTAGAATGTATTTGACTTTCATTTGATTAAAATAGCTTTGTTTGAATGTGCTTGACTTTCATTTTATTCAATTAGCTTTGTTTGAATGTATTTGACTTTCAGTTGATTCAATTAGCTTTGTTTGAATGTGTTTGACTATCATTTGATTCAATTAGCTTTGTAGAATGTATTTGACACTCATTTGATTCAAATAGCTTTGTAGAATGTATTTGACTCTCATTTGATTCAAATAGCTTTGTTTGAATGCGTTTAACTTTCATTTGATTCAATTAGCTTAGTGGAATACATTTCACTTTCATTCAATTTAAAAGACTTTTGTTTGAATGTGTTTGACTTTCATTTGACTCAAATAGCTTTGTTTGATTGCGTTTGACTTTCATTGGATACAATTAGCTTTGTAGAGCTTATTTGACTTTCATTTGATTTAAATAGCTTTGTAGAATGTATTTGACTATCATTTGATTCAAATAGCTTTGTTTGAATGTGTTTGACATTCATTTGATTCCATTAGCTTTGTAGAATATCTTTGACTTTCAATTGATTCAAATAGCTTTGTTTGAATGTGTTTGACTTTCATTTGATTCAATTAGCTTTGTAGAATGTATTTGACTTTCATTTGATTAATATAGCTTTGTTTGAATGTGCTTGACTTTCATTTGATTCAATTAGCTTCGTTTGAATGTGTTTGACTTTCATTTGATTCAATTAGCTTTGTTGAATGTATTTGACTTTCATTTGATTCAATTAGCTTTGTTTGAATGTGTTTGACTTTCATTTGATTCAATTAGCTTTTGTAGAATGTATTTGACTCTCATTTGATTCAAATAGCTTTGTTTGAATGCGTTTAACTTTCATTTGATTCAATTAGCTTAGTAGAATACATTTCACTTTCATTCAATTTAAACAACTTTTTTGAATGTGTTTGACTTTCATTTGACTCAAATAGCTTTATTTGATTGCGTTTGATTTTCATTTGATTCAAATAGCTTTGTTGAATGTATTTAACTTTCATTTGATTCAAATAGCTTTGTTTTGAATGTGTTTGACATTCATTTGATTCCATTAGCTTTGTAGAATATCTTTGACTTTCAATTGATTCAAATAGCTTTGTTTAAATGTGTTTGACTTTCATTTGATTCAATTAGCTTTGTAGAATGTATTTGACTTTCATTGATTAATATAGCTTTGTTTGAATGTGCTTGACTTTCATTTGATTCAATTAGCTTCGTTTGAATGTGTTTGACTTTCATTTGATTCAATTAGCTTTGTTGAATGTATTTGACTTTCATTTGATTCAATTAGCTTTGTTTGAATGTGTTTGACTTTCATTTGATTCAATTAGCTTTGTAGAATGTATTTGACTCTCATTTGATTCAAATAGCTTTGTTTGAATGCGATTAACTTTCATTTGATTCAATTAGCTTAGTGGAATACATTTCACTTTCATTCAATTTAAACAACTTTGTTTGAATGTGTTTGACTTTCATTTGACTCAAATAGCTTTATTTGATTGCGTTTGACTTTCATTTGATTTAAATAGCTTTGTAGAATGTATTTGACTTTCATTTGATTCAAATAGCTTTGTTTGAATGTGTTTGACATTCATTTGATTCCATTAGCTTTGTAGAATATCTTTGACTTTCAATTGATTCAAATAGCTTTGTTTGAATGTGTTTGACTTTCATTTGATTCAATTAGCTTTGTAGAATGTATTTGACTTTCATTTGATTAATATAGCTTTGTTTGAATGTGCTTTGACTTTCATTTGATTCAATTAGCTTCGTTTGAATGTGTTTGACTTTCATTTGATTCAATTAGCTTTGTTGAATGTATTTGACTTTCATTTGATTCAATTAGCTTTGTTTGAATGTGTTTGACTTTCATTTGATTCAATTAGCTTTGTAGAATGTATTTGACTCTCATTTGATTCAAATAGCTTTGTTTGAATGCGTTTAACTTTCATTTGATTCAATTAGCTTAGTGGAATACATTTCACTTTCATTCAATTTAAACAACTTTGTTTGAATGTGTTTGACTTTCATTTGACTCAAATAGCTTTATTTGATTGCGTTTGACTTTCATTGGATACAATTAGCTTTGTAGAACTTATTTGACTTTCATTTGATTTAAATAGCTTTGTAGAATGTATTTGACTTTAATTTGATTCAAATAGCTTTGTTTGAATGTGTTTGACATTCATTTGATTCCATTAGCTTTGTAGAATATCTTTGACTTTCAATTGATTCAAATAGCTTTGTTTGAATGTGTTTGACTTTCATTTGATTCAATTAGCTTTGAAGAATGTATTTGACTTTCATTTGATTAATATAGCTTTGTTTGAATGTGCTTGACTTTCATTTGATTCAATTAGCTTCGTTTGAATGTGTTTGACTTTCATTTGATTCAATTAGCTTTGTTGAATGTATTTGACTTTCATTTGATTCAATTAGCTTTGTTTGAATGTGTTTGACTTTCATTTGATTCAATTAGCTTTGTAGAATGTATTTGACTCTCATTTGATTCAAATAGCTTTGTTTGAATGCGTTTAACTTTCATTTGATTCAATTAGCTTAGTAGAATACATTTCACTTTCATTCAATTTAAACAACTTTTTTGAATGTGTTTGACTTTCATTTGACTCAAATAGCTTTATTTGATTGCGTTTGATTTTCATTTGATACAATTAGCTTTGTAGAACTTATTTGACTTTCATTTGATTCAAATAGCTTTGTTTGAATGTGTTTGACATTCATTTGATTCCATTAGCTTTGTAGAATATCTTTGACTTTCAATTGATTCAAATAGCTTTGTTTAAATGTGTTTGACTTTCATTTGATTCAATTAGCTTTGTAGAATGTATTTGACTTTCATTTGATTAACATAGCTTTGTTTGAATGTGCTTGACTTTCATTTGATTCAATTAGCTTCGTTTGAATGTGTTTGACTTTCATTTGATTCAATTAGCTTTGTTGAATGTATTTGACTTTCATTTGATTCAATTAGCTTTGTTTGAATGTGTTTGACTTTCATTTGATTCAATTAGCTTTGTAGAATGTATTTGACTCTCATTTGATTCAAATAGCTTTGTTTGAATGCGTTTAACTTTCATTTGATTCAATTAGCTTAGTGGAATACATTTCACTTTCATTCAATTTAAACAACTTTGTTTGAATGTGTTTGACTTTCATTTGACTCAAATAGCTTTATTTGATTGCGTTTGACTTTCATTTGATTTAAATAGCTTTGTAGAATGTATTTGACTTTCATTTGATTCAAATAGCTTTGTTTGAATGTGTTTGACATTCATTTGATTCAATTAGCTTTGTAGAATATCTTTGACTTTCAATTGATTCAAATAGCTTTGTTTGAATGTGTTTGACTTTCATTTGATTCAATTAGCTTTGTAGAATGTATTTGACTTTCATTTGATTAATATAGCTTTGTTTGAATGTGCTTGACCTTCATTTGATTCAATTAGCTTCGTTTGAATGTGTTTGACTTTCATTTGATTCAATTAGCTTTGTTGAATGTATTTGACTTTCATTTGATTCAATTAGCTTTGTTTGAATGTGTTTGACTTTCATTTGATTCAATTAGCTTTGTAGAATGTATTTGACTCTCATTTGATTCAAATAGCTTTGTTTGAATGCGTTTAACTTTCATTTGATTCAATTAGCTTAGTGGAATACATTTCACTTTCATTCAATTTAAACAACTTTGTTTGAATGTGTTTGACTTTCATTTGACTCAAATAGCTTTATTTGATTGCGTTTGATTTTCATTTGATACAAATAGCTTTGTAGAACTTATTGGACTTTCATTTGATTCAAATAGCTTTGTTTGAATGTGTTTGACATTCATTTGATTCCATTAGCTTTGTAGAATATCTTTGACTTTCAATTGATTCAAATAGCTTTGTTTGAATGTGTTTGACTTTCATTTGATTCAATTAGCTTTGTAGAATGTATTTGACTTTCATTTGATTAATATAGCTTTGTTTGAATGTGCTTGACTTTCATTTGATTCAATTAGCTTCGTTTGAATGTGTTTGACTTTCATTTGATTCAATTAGCTTTGTTGAATGTATTTGACTTTCATTAGATTCAATTAGCTTTGTTTGAATGTGTTTGACTTTCATTTGATTCAATTAGCTTTGTAGAATGTATTTGACTCTCATTTGATTCAAATAGCTTTGTTTGAATGCGTTTAACTTTCATTTGATTTAATTAGCTTAGTGGAATACATTTCACTTTCATTCAATTTAAACAACTTTGTTTGAATGTGTTTGACTTTCATTTTGACTCAAATAGCTTTATTTGATTGCGTTTGACTTTCATTGGATACAATTAGCTTTGTAGAACTTATTTGACTTTCATTTGATTCAAATAGCTTTGTTTGAATGTGTTTGACATTCATTTGATTCCATCAGCTTTGTAGAATATCTTTGACTTTCAATTGATTCAAATAGCTTTGTTTGAATGTGTTTGACTTTCATTTGATTCAATTATCTTTGTAGAATGTATTTGACTTTCATTTGATTCAAATAGCTTTGTTTGAATATGTTTGACTTTCATTTGATTCAATTAGCTTTGTTGAATGTATTTGACTTTCATTTGATTCAAATAGCTTTGTTTGAATGCGTTTAGCTTTCATTTGATTCAATTAGCTTTGTAGAATACATTTCACTTTCATTTAATTTAAACAACTTTGTTTGAATGTGTTTGACTTTCATTTGATTCAAATAGCTTTATTTGATTGTGTTTGACTTTCATTTGATACAATTAGCTTTGTAGAACGTATTTGACTTTCATTTGATTCAAATAGCTTTGTTTGAATGTGTTTGACTTTCATTTGATTCAATTAAATTTGTAGAATGTATTTGACTTTCATTTGATTTAAATAGCTTTGTTTGAATGTGCTTGACTTTCATTTTATTCAATTAGCTTTGTTTGAATGTGTTTGACTTTCATTTGATTCAATTAGCTTTGTTTGAATGTGTTTGACTATCATTTGATTCAATTAGCTTTGTAGAATGTATTTGACTCTCATTTGATTCAAATAGCTTTGTAGTATGTATTTGACTCTCATTTGATTCAAATAGCTTTGTTTGAATGCGTTTAACTTTCATTTGATTCAATTAGCTTAGTGGAATACATTTCACTTTCATTCAATTTAAACAACTTTGTTTGAATGTGTTTGACTTTCATTTGACTCAAATAGCTTTATTTGATTGCGTTTGACTTTCATTGGATACAATTAGCTTTGTAGAACTTATTTGACTTTCATTTGATTTAAATAGCTTTGTTTGAATGTGTTTGACATTCATTTGATTCCATCAGCTTTGTAGAATATCTTTGACTTTCAATTGATTCAAATAGCTTTGTTTGAATGTGTTTGACTTTCATTTGATTCAATTAGCTTTGTAGAATGTATTTGACTTTCATTTGATTCAAATAGCTTTGTTTCAATATGTTTGACTTTCATTTGATTCAATTAGCTTTGTTGAATGTATTTGACTTTCATTTAATTCAAATAGCTTTGTTTGAATGCGTTTAGCTTTCATTTGATTCAATTAGCTTTGTAGAATACATTTCACTTTCATTTAATTTAAACAACTTTGTTTGAATGTGTTTGACTTTCATTTGATTCAAATAGCTTTATTTGATTGCGTTTGACTTTCATTTGATTCAATTAGCTTTGTACAACGTATTTGACTTTCATTTGATTCAATTAGCTTTGTTTGAATGTGTTTGACTTTCATTTGATTCAATTAGCTTTGTTTGAATGTGTTTGACTATCATTTGATTCAATTAGCTTTGTAGAATGTATTTGACTCTCATTTGATTCAAATAGCTTTGTAGTATGTATTTGACTCTCATTTGATTCAAATAGCTTTGTTTGAATGCGTTTAACTTTCATTTGATTCAATTAGCTTAGTGGAATACATTTCACTTTCATTCAATTTAAACAACTTTGTTTGAATGTGTTTGACTTTCATTTGACTCAAATAGCTTTATTTGATTGCGTTTGACTTTCATTGGATACAATTAGCTTTGTAGAACTTATTTGACTTTCATTTGATTTAAATAGCTTTGTTTGAATGTGTTTGACATTCATTTGATTCCATCAGCTTTGTAGAAAATCTTTGACTTTCAATTGATTCAAATAGCTATGTTTGAATGTGTTTGACTTTCATTTGATTCAATTAGCTTTGTAGAATGTATTTGACTTTCATTTGATTCAAATAGCTTTGTTTCAATATGTTTGACTTTCATTTGATTAAATTAGCTTTGTTGAATGTATTTGACTTTCATTTGATTCAAATAGCTTTGTTTGAATGCGTTTAGCTTTCATTTGATTCAATTAGCTTTGTAGAATACATTTCACTTTCATTTAATTTAGACAACTTTGTTTGAATGTGTTTGACTTTCATTTGATTCAAATAGCTTTATTTGATTGCGTTTGACTTTCATTTGATTCAATTAGCTTTGTTTGAATGTGTTTGACTATCATTTGATTCAATTAGCTTTGTAGAATGTATTTGACTCTCATTTGATTCAAATAGCTTGGTAGTATGTATTTGACTCTCATTTGATTCAAATAGCTTTGTTTGAATGCGTTTAACTTTCATTTGATTCAATTAGCTTAGTGGAATACATTTCACTTTCATTCAATTTAAACAACTTTGTTTGAATGTGTTTGACTTTCATTTGACTCAAATAGCTTTATTTGATTGCGTTTGACTTTCATTGGATACAATTAGCTTTGTAGAACTTATTTGACTTTCATTTGATTTAAATAGCTTTGTTTGAATGTGTTTGACATTCATTTGATTCCATCAGCTTTGTAGAATATCTTTGACTTTCAATTGATTCAAATAGCTTTGTTTGAATGTGTTTGACTTTCATTTGATTCAATTAGCTTTGTAGAATGTATTTGACTTTCATTTGATTCAAATAGCTTTGTTTCAATATGTTTGACTTTCATTTGATTCAATTAGCTTTGTTGAATGTATTTGACTTTCATTTAATTCAAATAGCTTTGTTTGAATGCGTTTAGCTTTCATTTGATTCAATTAGCTTTGTAGAATACATTTCACTTTCATTTAATTTAAACAACTTTGTTTGAATGTGTTTGACTTTCATTTGATTCAAATAGCTTTATTTGATTGCGTTTGACTTTCATTTGATTCAATTAGCTTTGTACAACGTATTTGACTTTCATTTGATTCAAATAACTGATGTGAATCAAGAGGGAAATTCTTTTGAAGAGCCAATCATATTGGTTTTAAGGCCAATAGGGTTTGAGCTTGGAGCAAAGAATCAAGAATGGTTAACATGCGCAGCCATTGAAGAAGAAGTCAAGGACCAGTTGGGTTCCGACGACAACAGCGGTGGCGACGCGCCGATCTGGGTGCCACGCGCCGGCTTCCTAGCTCCGGCCTGAGTCCAGCTACACGGTGGTGGGGCGCGTGTCGAGGATGGAGGCGCGTGAGGTGGTAGTTCGGCGGCAGTACAAAAAGAAAGATTTTCTTTACTTAGTTTTTTCTAGAGTTTTGCTTGCAAGTTTTTACCTTTCACTTGAAAGGGTTTTTCTTGGTTTAAGCAATTAGGATAAGTTTATTTTTCTGTCATTTAGTTGCTATAAACTTCATAAGGTGATTAGGAAAGTTTTTAGTTAGTTAGAGTTTGATTAGGAATAAACTACCTAGCAATCTTATCTTTGATAGGATTGAAATTCTATCTTATGTAGGATTATTAGAATCCTATCTAGGTTAGATCTTCTACTTCTAGGAGGACTAGGAGACCTCTTTTGAGGCTTTTAAAAGCTTATTTTCGTGGCTTTGAAGAACATATCAAGACCAGAAAATTTAATACAAGTTTATTGTTTGTTTTGCTCAATTGCTTACAAATTCTTTTGCTAGTTTTCAATTCAAGGAGTTGGTTGAAGATTAGAACATTAAACACTTAGTGTCTAGGAGTAGGCTAAGAGTTTAATCTCAAAATAATTAGCGTCCAGGAGTGGGTTAATTAATTTGGGGATTCGAATCATAAGTTTCAGGAGTGATCTTGTGAGGAGAAATATCGGTTCGTTTTTATTCAATCTTAAAGAAATCCTTCAAGATTGGATCGTTACTTCAAGATTGTGGATTTTCTAAAATCTTGACTAAACAAGGGGTTAGAATCCACATCAAATTGGTATCAGAGCTTGTGTGATACCACATCAAATTGGTATCAGATTTCAGGGGTTTTTGATCGTTCAACACTTCGTTCATCAAATCGCACTTGTTCTCGGATAACCAGTTTTTCTGTCAACTTCAGAAGGCTCGTTCTCCTTCGTTACAAGGTCTTTTCAGGTGATTCTTTTTTTTGATTTTGGGTGAAATTTTGTCTAATTTCTGCCTGTGAAATTTCGAAATTTTTCGAGTTCGTTTGCTATTAAACTGGACTGTTTTCCGCAACTGTGTCAGTTTTGGTCCGATTTAATACTTACTGCTCGTTGTGTGCAATTTTGTTCCAAGTTGTGTTGCGATTTTTGTGGGATATACCTGTGTGGATAAGGGTTCTTTTAAGTCTGTTTTTGTCTTATAATTATGGAGGAAGCTTTGAGCAAACTCATGGATGAATTTGCACGATTGCAAGATAATACGGAGGCACGTTTTAATGCTTTTTCACAACTATTGCTTGATAAAAAGAAAAAGAAGAAAAAACGGCATGATAGTGATAGTGATGCTTCTAGTAGTGATGTTGATACTCATAATATGAATAAGATTGATGATAAAGGTATCAAGCTTGATGATTTTACGGGTCTAGGAAGCCCCGAAGATTTTCTTGAGTGGGCGAGACAATTAGAGAAAATTTCAGATTATAAAGGTTTTGATGATTCTCAACGTTTCAAAATTGCTTATATACGACTCACTAAGAATGCGGGAATTTGGTTCGATAATTTGAAAGCACGACGTGCTAGGGCTGGGAAAGAAAAAATCAAGACTTGGACGGTTTTGAAAAGGAAGATGCGTTCTAAATACCTTCCACATGATTTCGAACAAATTCTATATGTGAAACTCACTATGTTGACACAAGATACTAAGAGTGTTAATGAATATATTGCTGAATTTGATAAACTAACCTCTCTTTGTGATTTGGATGAAAAAGAACCATTGAGGATTGCTAGGTTCCTTAAGGGTCTAAATCGCACTATCTCTAGGAAGATTGAGTTGAGTACGTATGAATCATTCAATGATGTGTGCAAACTAGCTTTAAAAATTGAAAGTCATTGGCTCGAAGATAAGAAGAGCACAAGTACAAAGAGTTTTGGTACCAAGTTCTCACAAGGGACCGAAACAAGCAAAGCTTTCAAGCCTTTTAAACCGAGTTCCTACGAGTCTAAAGGAGAAAGCTCAACAAGTGGAGAAAAGAAATTCGTTAAGATATCTAAAGAAGAGTTCGAAGCCCGAATTAGGTGTTTCAAATGTCAAGGAAAGGGACATAGGTCGGATCAATGTCCTTCCAAGAAAGCTCTCACAATAAGACAATACGAACAACAAGTAGAAGAAGAGAAACACATAGTTTTTGGGTGTGACGATGAGGAATCCGAAACTAAGGCAACAAGTAGTGAGGAAGAGAACGATGAGATTGATCCCGAAGATGATGAAAAAGTGCTTGTGTTAAGGAAGATCCTCCATGCCGAAGCAAACCCTAACAAATCTCAACGTGAAAACTTATTCCATACTCGTTGCAAAGTAGGAGATAGATCATGCAAGGTGATCATTGATAGTGGTTCATGTACTAATGTGGCGTCCACAGAGATGGTTACTAAGCTCAACCTTCCAACAAGAGTACATGAGAATCCTTACAAGTTGAGTTGGCTTGATGATTCTAAGGGACTTCATGTGAAGAAACAAGCCTTAGTAAGCTTTTCCATTGGCAATTACAAGGAAGAATTATGGTGCGATGTGATTCCTATGAGTGCTTGTCACGTTCTTTTAGGAAGACCATGGCAATTTGATCGACATGTTAAACATGATGGTGTGGCCAACACATATTCGGTCAAGGTGGGAAACAAGAGGTTCAAACTTATGCCTTTAACTATTATTCCATGCCGCGTTAAAGTTAAAGAGATGGAGGAAGATTGTCAAAAGGATAAGGAAGAGGAACATGTAGGTGCTAAAGAGCTCGAAGAAAAGGTGAGTGAAACAATTGATGTTCCAATTGTGTGTGACGTTGTTCAAGATCAGATTATTCATAATGATCTACCAATGGTGGTGTCGGAAAAGGTTTTTGATACTATTGAGGAGCCATTCGTGAATCAAGATAATAATTTAATGGTTTCTTTAGAAGTGGTGGATTCATTAGGCATGCATAAAGAGAAGAAATTGTTAGTCATACATGAGAAAAATATCATGAAGCCTAAAGTGTTCTTATGGTCAACTTCGAAGACCAAGGACCAAATTGAGAATTGGTTGTTTCTAAAATATTGCCTTGCTCGTGGTGATGTTGTTACATTGCTTAAAATTGCTAGCGTTGAGGTAATAGTTCTTTTGGCTTGTATTCGTCGAATTTGGATGGTTTCATGGAATTGTTCTCCTTACATGGATGATGCGAATTTGAGGACAAATTCTTTTGAAGAGGGGGAGAATGATGTGAATCAAGAGGGAAATTCTTTTGAAGAGCCAATCATATTGGTTTTAAGGCCAATAGGGTTTGAGCTTGGAGCAAAGAATCAAGAATGGTTAACATGCGCAGCCATTGAAGAAGAAGTCAAGGACCAGTTGGGTTCCGACGACAACAGCGGTGGCGACGCGCCGATCTGGGTGCCACGCGCCGGCTTCCTAGCTCCGGCCTGAGTCCAGCTACACGGTGGTGGGGCGCGTGTCGAGGATGGAGGCGCGTGAGGTGGTAGTTCGGCGGCAGTACAAAAAGAAAGATTTTCTTTACTTAGTTTTTTCTAGAGTTTTGCTTGCAAGTTTTTACCTTTCACTTGAAAGGGTTTTTCTTGGTTTAAGCAATTAGGATAAGTTTATTTTTCTGTCATTTAGTTGCTATAAACTTCATAAGGTGATTAGGAAAGTTTTTAGTTAGTTAGAGTTTGATTAGGAATAAACTACCTAGCAATCTTATCTTTGATAGGATTGAAATTCTATCTTATGTAGGATTATTAGAATCCTATCTAGGTTAGATCTTCTACTTCTAGGAGGACTAGGAGACCTCTTTTGAGGCTTTTAAAAGCTTATTTTCGTGGCTTTGAAGAACATATCAAGACCAGAAAATTTAATACAAGTTTATTGTTTGTTTTGCTTAATTGCTTACAAATTCTTTTGCTAGTTTTCAATTCAAGGAGTTGGTTGAAGATTAGAACATTAAACACTTAGTGTCTAGGAGTAGGCTAAGAGTTTAATCTCAAAATAATTAGCGTCCAGGAGTGGGTTAATTAATTTGGGGATTCGAATCATAAGTTTCAGGAGTGATCTTGTGAGGAGAAATATCGGTTCGTTTTTATTCAATCTTAAAGAAATCCTTCAAGATTGGATCGTTACTTCAAGATTGTGGATTTTCTAAAATCTTGACTAAACAAGGGGTTAGAATCCACATCAATAACTTTGTTTGAATGTGTTTTGACTTTCATTTGATTCAATTAGCTTTGTAGAATGTATTTGACTTTCATTTGATTAAAATAGCTTTGTTTGAATGTGCTTGACTTTCATTTTATTCAATTAGCTTTGTTTGAATGCGTTTAACTTTCATTTGATTCAATTAGCTTTGTAGAATACATTTCAATTTCATTTAATTTAAATAACTTTGTTTGAATGTGTTTGACTTTCATTTGACTCAAATAGCTTTATTTGATTGCGTTTGACTTTCATTTGATTCAATTAGCTTTGTAGAACTTATTTGACTTTCATTTGATTCAAATAGCTTTGTTTAAATGTGTTTGACATTCATTTGATTCCATTAGCTTTGTAGAATATCTTTGACTTTCAATTGATTCAAATAGCTTTGTTTAAATGTGTTTGACTTTCATTTGATTCAATTAGCTTTGTAGAATGTATTTGACTTTCATTTGATTAATATAGCTTTGTTTGAATGTGCTTGACTTTCATTTGATTCAATTAGCTTCGTTTGAATGTGTTTGACTTTCATTTGATTCAATTAGCTTTGTTGAATGTATTTGACTTTCATTTGATTCAATTAGCTTTGTTTGAATGTGTTTGACTTTCATTTGATTCAATTAGCTTTGTAGAATGTATTTGACTCTCATTTGATTCAAATAGCTTTGTTTGAATGCGTTTAACTTTCATTTGATTCAATTAGCTTAGTAGAATACATTTCACTTTCATTCAATTTAAACAACTTTTTTGAATGTGTTTGACTTTCATTTGACTCAAATAGCTTTCTTTGATTGCGTTTGACTTTCATTGGATACAATTAGCTTTGTAGAACTTATTTGACTTTCATTTGATTTAAATAGCTTTGTAGAATGTATTTGACTTTAATTTGATTCAAATAGCTTTGTTTGAATGTGTTTGACATTCATTTAATTCCATTAGCTTTGTAGAATATCTTTGACTTTCAATTGATTCAAATAGCTTTGTTTGAATGTGTTTGACTTTCATTTGATTCAATTAGCTTTGTAGAATGTATTTGACTTTCATTTGATTAATATAGCTTTGTTTGAATGTGCTTGACCTTCATTTGATTCAATTAGCTTCGTTTGAATGTGTTTGACTTTCATTTGATTCAATTAGCTTTGTTGAATGTATTTGACTTTCATTTGATTCAATTAGCTTTGTTTGAATGTGTTTGACTTTCATTTGATTCAATTAGCTTTGTAGAATGTATTTGACTCTCATTTGATTCAAATAGCTTTGTTTGAATGCGTTTAACTTTCATTTGATTCAATTAGCTTAGTGGAATACATTTCACTTTCATTCAATTTAAACAACTTTGTTTGAATGTGTTTGACTTTCATTTGACTCAAATAGCTTTATTTGATTGCGTTTGATTTTCATTTGATACAAATAGCTTTGTAGAACTTATTGGACTTTCATTTGATTCAAATAGCTTTGTTTGAATGTGTTTGACATTCATTTGATTCCATTAGCTTTGTAGAATATCTTTGACTTTCAATTGATTCAAATAGCTTTGTTTGAATGTGTTTGACTTTCATTTGATTCAATTAGCTTTGTAGAATGTATTTGACTTTCATTTGATTAATATAGCTTTGTTTGAATGTGCTTGACTTTCATTTGATTTAATTAGCTTCGTTTGAATGTGTTTGACTTTCATTTGATTCAATTAGCTTTGTTGAATGTATTTGACTTTCATTAGATTCAATTAGCTTTGTTTGAATGTGTTTGACTTTCATTTGATTCAATTAGCTTTGTAGAATGTATTTGACTCTCATTTGATTCAAATAGCTTTGTTTGAATGCGTTTAACTTTCATTTGATTCAATTAGCTTAGTGGAATACATTTCACTTTCATTCAATTTAAACAACTTTGTTTGAATGTGTTTGACTTTCATTTGACTCAAATAGCTTTATTTGATTGCGTTTGACTTTCATTGGATACAATTAGCTTTGTAGAACTTATTTGACTTTCATTTGATTCAAATAGCTTTGTTTGAATGTGTTTGACATTCATTTGATTCCATCAGCTTTGTAGAATATCTTTGACTTTCAATTGATTCAAATAGCTTTGTTTGAATGTGTTTGACTTTCATTTGATTCAATTAGCTTTGTAGAATGTATTTGACTTTCATTTGATTAATATAGCTTTGTTTGAATGTGCTTGACTTTCATTTGATTCAATTAGCTTCGTTTGAATGTGTTTGACTTTCATTTGATTCAATTAGCTTTGTTGAATGTATTTGACTTTCATTTGATTCAATTAGCTTTGTTTGAATGTGTTTGACTTTCATTTGATTCAATTAGCTTTGTAGAATGTATTTGACTCTCATTTGATTCAAATAGCTTTGTTTGAATGCGTTTAACTTTCATTTGATTCAATTAGCTTAGTGGAATACATTTCACTTTCATTCAATTTAAACAACTTTGTTTGAATGTGTTTGACTTTCATTTGACTCAAATAGCTTTATTTGATTGCGTTTGACTTTCATTGGATACAATTAGCTTTGTAGAACTTATTTGACTTTCATTTGATTCAAATAGCTTTGTTTGAATGTGTTTGACATTCATTTGATTCCATCAGCTTTGTAGAATATCTTTGACTTTCAATTGATTCAAATAGCTTTGTTTGAATGTGTTTGACTTTCATTTGATTCAATTAGCTTTGTAGAATGTATTTGACTTTCATTTGATTCAAATAGCTTTGTTTGAATATGTTTGACTTTCATTTGATTCAATTAGCTTTGTTGAATGTATTTGACTTTCATTTGATTCAAATAGCTTTGTTTGAATGCGTTTAGCTTTCATTTTGATTTAATTAGCTTTGTAGAATACATTTCACTTTCATTTAATTTAAACAACTTTGTTTGAATGTGTTTGACTTTTATTTGATTCAAATAGCTTTATTTGATTGTGTTTGACTTTCATTTGATACAATTAGCTTTGTAGAACGTATTTGACTTTCATTTGATTCAATTAGCTTTGTTTGAATGTGTTTGACTTTCATTTGATTCAATTAGCTTTGTAGAATGTATTTGACTTTCATTTGATTAAAATAGCTTTGTTTGAATGTGCTTGACTTTCATTTTATTCAATTAGCTTTGTTTGAATGTATTTGACTTTCAGTTGATTCAATTAGCTTTGTTTGAATGTGTTTGACTATCATTTGATTCAATTAGCTTTGTAGAATGTATTTGACTCTCATTTGATTCAAATAGCTTTGTAGAATGTATTTGACTCTCATTTGATTCAAATAGCTTTGTTTGAATGCGTTTAACTTTCATTTGATTCAATTAGCTTAGTGGAATACATTTCACTTTCATTCAATTTAAAAGACTTTGTTTGAATGTGTTTGACTTTCATTTGACTCAAATAGCTTTGTTTGATTGCGTTTGACTTTCATTGGATACAATTAGCTTTGTAGAGCTTATTTGACTTTCATTTGATTTAAATAGCTTTGTAGAATGTATTTGACTATCATTTGATTCAAATAGCTTTGTTTGAATGTGTTTGACATTCATTTGATTCCATTAGCTTTGTAGAATATCTTTGACTTTCAATTGATTCAAATAGCTTTGTTTGAATGTGTTTGACTTTCATTTGATTCAATTAGCTTTGTAGAATGTATTTGACTTTCATTTGATTAATATAGCTTTGTTTGAATGTGCTTGACTTTCATTTGATTCAATTAGCTTCGTTTGAATGTGTTTGACTTTCATTTGATTCAATTAGCTTTGTTGAATGTATTTGACTTTCATTTGATTCAATTAGCTTTGTTTGAATGTGTTTGACTTTCATTTGATTCAATTAGCTTTGTAGAATGTATTTGACTCTCATTTGATTCAAATTGCTTTGTTTGAATGCGTTTGAATTTCATTTGATTCAATTAGCTTAGTAGAATACATTTCACTTTCATTCAATTTAAACAACTTTGTTTGAATGTGTTTGACTTTCATTTGACTCAAATAGCTTTATTTGATTGCGTTTGATTTTCATTTGATACAATTAGCTTTGTAGAACTTATTTGACTTTCATTTCATTCAAATAGCTTTGTTTGAATGTGTTTGACATTCATTTGATTCCATTAGCTTTGTAGAATATCTTTGACTTTCAATTGATTCAAATAGCTTTGTTTGAATGTGTTTGACTTTCATTTGATTCAATTAGCTTTGTAGAATGTATTTGACTTTCATTTGATTAATATAGCTTTGTTTGAATGTGCTTGACTTTCATTTGATTCAATTAGCTTCGTTTGAATGTGTTTGAATTTCATTTGATTCAATTAGCTTTGTTGAATGTATTTGACTTTCATTTGATTCAATTAGCTTTGTTTGAATGTGTTTGACTTTCATTTGATTCAATTAGCTTTGTAGAATGTATTTGACTCTCATTTGATTCAAATAGCTTTGTTTGAATGCGTTTAACTTTCATTTGATTCAATTAGCTTAGTAGAATACATTTCACTTTCATTCAATTTAAACAACTTTGTTTGAATGTGTTTGACTTTCATTTGATTCAAATAGCTTTATTTGATTGCGTTTGACTTTCATTTGATTCAATTAGCTTTGTAGAACGTATTTGACTTTCATTTGATTCAATTAGCTTTGTTTGAATGTGTTTGACTTTCATTTGATTCAATTAGCTTTGTAGAATGTATTTGACTTTCATTTGATTAAAATAGCTTTGTTTGAATGTGCTTGACTTTCATTTTATTCAATTAGCTTTGTTTGAATGTATTTGACTTTCAGTTGATTCAATTAGCTTTGTTTGAATGTGTTTGACTATCATTTGATTCAATTAGCTTTGTAGAATGTATTTGACTCTCATTTGATTCAAATAGCTTTGTAGAATGTATTTGACTCTCATTTGATTCAAATAGCTTTGTTTGAATGCGTTTAACTTTCATTTGATTCAATTAGCTTAGTGGAATACATTTCACTTTCATTCAATTTAAAAGACTTTGTTTGAATGTGTTTGACTTTCATTTGACTCAAATAGCTTTATTTGATTGCGTTTGACTTTCATTGGATACAATTAGCTTTGTAGAGCTTATTTGACTTTCATTTGATTTAAATAGCTTTGTAGAATGTATTTGACTATCATTTGATTCAAATAGCTTTGTTTGAATGTGTTTGACATTCATTTGATTCCATTAGCTTTGTAGAATATCTTTGACTTTCAATTGATTCAAATAGCTTTGTTTGAATGTGTTTGACTTTCATTTGATTCAATTAGCTTTGTAGAATGTATTTGACTTTCATTTGATTAATATAGCTTTGTTTGAATGTGCTTGACTTTCATTTGATTCAATTAGCTTCGTTTGAATGTGTTTGACTTTCATTTGATTCAATTAGCTTTGTTGAATGTATTTGACTTTCATTTGATTCAATTAGCTTTGTTTGAATGTGTTTGACTTTCATTTGATTCAATTAGCTTTGTAGAATGTATTTGACTCTCATTTGATTCAAATTGCTTTGTTTGAATGCGTTTGAATTTCATTTGATTCAATTAGCTTAGTAGAATACATTTCACTTTCATTCAATTTAAACAACTTTGTTTGAATGTGTTTGACTTTCATTTGACTCAAATAGCTTTATTTGATTGCGTTTGATTTTCATTTGATACAATTAGCTTTGTAGAACTTATTTGACTTTCATTTCATTCAAATAGCTTTGTTTGAATGTGTTTGACATTCATTTGATTCCATTAGCTTTGTAGAATATCTTTGACTTTCAATTGATTCAAATAGCTTTGTTTGAATGTGTTTGACTTTCATTTGATTCAATTAGCTTTGTAGAATGTATTTGACTTTCATTTGATTAATATAGCTTTGTTTGAATGTGCTTGACTTTCATTTGATTCAATTAGCTTCGTTTGAATGTGTTTGAATTTCATTTGATTCAATTAGCTTTGTTGAATGTATTTGACTTTCATTTGATTCAATTAGCTTTGTTTGAATGTGTTTGACTTTCATTTGATTCAATTAGCTTTGTTGAATGTATTTGACTTTCATTTGATTCAAATAGCTTTGTTTGAATGCGTTTAGCTTTCATTTGATTCAAATAGCTTTATTTGATTGTGTTTGACTTTCATTTGATTCAAATAGCTTTATTTGAATGTATTTGACTTTCATTTGATTCAAATAGCTTTATTTGATTGTGTTTGACTTTCATTTGATACAATTAGCTTTGTAGAACGTATTTGACTTTCATTTGATTCAAATAGCTTTGTTTGAATGTGTTTGACTTTCATTTGATTCAATTAGCTTTGTAGAATGTATTTGACTTTCATTTGATTTAAATAGCTTTGTTTGAATGTGCTTGACTTTCATTTTATTCAATTAGCTTTGTTTGAATGTGTTTGACTTTCATTTGATTCAATTAGCTTTGTTTGAATGTGTTTGACTATCATTTGATTCAATTAGCTTTGTAGAATGTATTTGACTCTCATTTGATTCAAATAGCTTTGTAGTATGTATTTGACTCTCATTTGATTCAAATAGCTTTGTTTGAATGCGTTTAACTTTCATTTGATTCAATTAGCTTAGTGGAATACATTTCACTTTCATTCAATTTAAACAACTTTGTTTGAATGTGTTTGACTTTCATTTGACTCAAATAGCTTTATTTGATTGCGTTTGACTTTCATTGGATACAATTAGCTTTATAGAACTTATTTGACTTTCATTTGATTTAAATAGCTTTGTTTGAATGTGTTTGACATTCATTTGATTCCATCAGCTTTGTAGAATATCTTTGACTTTCAATTGATTCAAATAGCTTTGTTTGAATGTGTTTGACTTTCATTTGATTCAATTAGCTTTGTAGAATGTATTTGACTTTCATTTGATTCAAACAGCTTTGTTTCAATATGTTTGACTTTCATTTGATTCAATTAGCTTTGTTGAATGTATTTGACTTTCATTTGATTCAAATAGCTTTGTTTGAATGCGTTTAGCTTTCATTTGATTCAATTAGCTTTGTAGAATACATTTCACTTTCATTTAATTTAAACAACTTTGTTTGAATGTGCTTGACTTTCATTTGATTCAATTAGCTTCGTTTGAATGTGTTTGACTTTCATTTGATTCAATTAGCTTTGTTGAATGTATTTGACTTTCATTTGATTCAATTAGCTTTTGTTTGAATGTGTTTGACTTTCATTTGATCCAATTAGCTTTGTAGAATGTATTTGACTCTCATTTGATTCAAATAGCTTTGTTTGAATGCGTTTAACTTTCATTTGATTCAATTAGCTTAGTGGAATACATTTCACTTTCATTCAATTTAAACAACTTTGTTTGAATGTGTTTGACTTTCATTTGACTCAAATAGCTTTATTTGATTGCGTTTGATTTTCATTTGATACAATTAGCTTTGTAGAACTTATTGGACTTTCATTTGATTCAAATAGCTTTGTTTGAATGTGTTTGACATTCATTTGATTCCATTAGCTTTGTAGAATATCTTTGACTTTCAATTGATTCAAATAGCTTTGTTTGAATGTGTTTGACTTTCATTTGATTCAATTAGCTTTGTAGAATGTATTTGACTTTCATTTGATTAATATAGCTTTGTTTGAATGTGCTTGACTTTCATTTGATTCAATTAGCTTCGTTTGAATGTGTTTGACTTTCATTTGATTCAATTAGCTTTGTTGAATGTATTTGACTTTCATTTGATTCAATTAGCTTTGTTTGAATGTGTTTGACTTTCATTTGATTCAATTAGCTTTGTAGAATGTATTTGACTCTCATTTGATTCAAATAGCTTTGTTTGAATGCGTTTAACTTTCATTTGATTCAATTAGCTTAGTGGAATACATTTCACTTTCATTCAATTTAAACAACTTTGTTTGAATGTGTTTGACTTTCATTTGACTCAAATAGCTTTATTTGATTGCGTTTGACTTTCATTGGATACAATTAGCTTTGTAGAACTTATTTGACTTTCATTTGATTCAAATAGCTTTGTTTGAATGTGTTTGACATTCATTTGATTCCATCAGCTTTGTAGAATATCTTTGACTTTCAATTGATTCAAATAGCTTTGTTTGAATGTGTTTGACTTTCATTTGATTCAATTAGCTTTGTAGAATGTATTTGACTTTCATTTGATTCAATATAGCTTGTTTGAATGTGTTGACTTTCATTTGATTCAATTAGCTTCGTTTGAATGTGTTTGACTTTCATTTGATTCAATTAGCTTTTGTTGAATGTATTTGACTTTCATTTGATTCAATTAGCTTTGTTTGAATGTGTTTGACTTTCATTTGATTCAATTAGCTTTGTAGAATGTATTTGACTCTCATTTGATTCAAATAGCTTTGTTTGAATGCGTTTAACTTTCATTTGATTCAATTAGCTTAGTGGAATACATTTCACTTTCATTCAATTTAAACAACTTTGTTTGAATGTGTTTGACTTTCATTTGACTCAAATAGCTTTATTTGATTGCGTTTGACTTTCATTGGATACAATTAGCTTTGTAGAACTTATTTGACTTTCATTTGATTCAAATAGCTTTGTTTGAATGTGTTTGACATTCATTTGATTCCATCAGCTTTGTAGAATATCTTTGACTTTCAATTGATTCAAATAGCTTTGTTTGAATGTGTTTGACTTTCATTTGATTCAATTAGCTTTGTAGAATGTATTTGACTTTCATTTGATTCAAATAGCTTTGTTTGAATATGTTTGACTTTCATTTGATTCAATTAGCTTTGTTGAATGTATTTGACTTTCATTTGATTCAAATAGCTTTGTTTGAATGCGTTTTTAGACTTTCATTTTGATTTAATTAGCTTTGTAGAATACATTTCACTTTCATTTAATTTAAACAACTTTGTTTGAATGTGTTTGACTTTCATTTGATTCAAATAGCTTTATTTGATTGTGTTTGACTTTCATTTGATTACAATTAGCTTTGTAGAACGTATTTGACTTTCATTTGATTCAAATTAGCTTTGTTTGAATGTGTTTGTGATGCGGATGCATTCAACGTTTCCTTTCTTGGTCCGTTTCTTTAATGTTTCTTAGATTAGATTTTGCTTACAAGTTTTTACCTTTCACTTGAAAGGTTTTTCTTGTTTTAAGCATTAGGATTTCTATTTTGATTAGGAATTGTTTTGGTCTAGTGAGTTCCTAATTTGAATTAGGACTTGTCTTTAGCAAAAGAGATTCCTAATTGGATTAGGACTTGTTTTTAGCAAAGTAAATTCCTAAGTGGATTAGGACTTGACTTTGGTTTTTAGGCGTGTCTAGGTGTTTTAGGAGGATTGAATAACCTAATCTAAGTTGAATTAAAACTTAGTTAGTTTAGTCATATCCGAATTAGGAACTTGGGGATCAAGTTTCGGTTTTCTTAGGTTTTCTAGGTCAAATGGGATTCTAATTCAATTAGGATTAGTTTTCTAATTTGATTAGGTTTAGAATTAGTTTTGAGTCTATAAATAAAGGTTGTAAACTTTGAATTAAAGAAGAAGTTTGTTTTGTTGATTAAAGCTTTATTGCTTGTTAATTTGGAACGTTTCTTTCCAAGTTTTCTTTGTGTTTGACGAGTGAAGTTAAACATAAAAACCCTTAGATTAGGCGAGTGAAACCTGATTTAAGAGAGGTTAGATTAATTAGTGAGTGAAGCTAATTCAAACTATCCTCAAAAAAAACCCCTAAATCACGAGATTAAGGTGAGTGAAGCCTTGAAATCAGATTTAGAACCCTTAGGCGAAAACAAACGAGTGAAGCTTGTTTAAACCTAAGACCAAACGAATCAAGAAACGCATCAGTTTGACTTTCATTTGATTCAATTAGCTTTGTAGAATGTATTTGACTTTCATTTGATTAAAATAGCTTTGTTTGAATGTGCTTGACTTTCATTTTATTCAATTAGCTTTGTTT
Organism: Chenopodium quinoa; assembly: GCF_001683475.1. Lineage (NCBI taxonomy): Eukaryota > Viridiplantae > Streptophyta > Magnoliopsida > Caryophyllales > Amaranthaceae > Chenopodium > Chenopodium quinoa. Next base: position 17,281 of record NW_018743278.1, on the reverse strand, counting down.
GAATGTATTTGACTTTCAGTTGATTCAATTAGCTTTGTTTGAATGTGTTTGACTATCATTTGATTCAATTAGCTTTGTAGAATGTATTTGACACTCATTTGATTCAAATAGCTTTGTAGAATGTATTTGACTCTCATTTGATTCAAATAGCTTTGTTTGAATGCGTTAACTTTCATTTGATTCAATTAGCTTAGTGGAATACATTTCACTTTCATTCAATTTAAAAGACTTTGTTTGAATGTGTTTGACTTTCATTTGACTCAAATAGCTTTGTTTGATTGCGTTTGACTTTCATTGGATACAATTAGCTTTGTAGAGCTTATTTGACTTTCATTTGATTTAAATAGCTTTGTAGAATGTATTTGACTATCATTTGATTCAAATAGCTTTGTTTGAATGTGTTTGACATTCATTTGATTCCATTAGCTTTGTAGAATATCTTTGACTTTCAATTGATTCAAATAGCTTTGTTTGAATGTGTTTGACTTTCATTTGATTCAATTAGCTTTGTAGAATGTATTTGACTTTCATTTGATTAATATAGCTTTGTTTGAATGTGCTTGACTTTCATTTGATTCAATTAGCTTCGTTTGAATGTGTTTGACTTTCATTTGATTCAATTAGCTTTGTTGAATGTATTTGACTTTCATTTGATTCAATTAGCTTTGTTTGAATGTGTTTGACTTTCATTTGATTCAATTAGCTTTGTAGAATGTATTTGACTCTCATTTGATTCAAATAGCTTTGTTTGAATGCGTTTAACTTTCATTTGATTCAATTAGCTTAGTAGAATACATTTCACTTTCATTCAATTTAAACAACTTTTTTGAATGTGTTTGACTTTCATTTGACTCAAATAGCTTTATTTGATTGCGTTTGATTTTCATTTGATTCAAATAGCTTTGTTGAATGTATTTAACTTTCATTTGATTCAAATAGCTTTGTTTGAATGTGTTTGACATTCATTTGATTCCATTAGCTTTGTAGAATATCTTTGACTTTCAATTGATTCAAATAGCTTTGTTTAAATGTGTTTGACTTTCATTTGATTCAATTAGCTTTGTAGAATGTATTTGACTTTCATTTGATTAATATAGCTTTGTTTGAATGTGCTTGACTTTCATTTGATTCAATTAGCTTCGTTTGAATGTGTTTGACTTTCATTTGATTCAATTAGCTTTGTTGAATGTATTTGACTTTCATTTGATTCAATTAGCTTTGTTTGAATGTGTTTGACTTTCATTTGATTCAATTAGCTTTGTAGAATGTATTTGACTCTCATTTGATTCAAATAGCTTTGTTTGAATGCGATTAACTTTCATTTGATTCAATTAGCTTAGTGGAATACATTTCACTTTCATTCAATTTAAACAACTTTGTTTGAATGTGTTTGACTTTCATTTGACTCAAATAGCTTTATTTGATTGCGTTTGACTTTCATTTGATTTAAATAGCTTTGTAGAATGTATTTGACTTTCATTTGATTCAAATAGCTTTGTTTGAATGTGTTTGACATTCATTTGATTCCATTAGCTTTGTAGAATATCTTTGACTTTCAATTGATTCAAATAGCTTTGTTTGAATGTGTTTGACTTTCATTTGATTCAATTAGCTTTGTAGAATGTATTTGACTTTCATTTGATTAATATAGCTTTGTTTGAATGTGCTTGACTTTCATTTGATTCAATTAGCTTCGTTTGAATGTGTTTGACTTTCATTTGATTCAATTAGCTTTGTTGAATGTATTTGACTTTCATTTTGATTCAATTAGCTTTGTTTGAATGTGTTTGACTTTCATTTGATTCAATTAGCTTTTGTAGAATGTATTTGACTCTCATTTGATTCAAATAGCTTTGTTTGAATGCGTTTAACTTTCATTTGATTCAATTAGCTTAGTGGAATACATTTCACTTTCATTCAATTTAAACAACTTTGTTTGAATGTGTTTGACTTTCATTTGACTCAAATAGCTTTATTTGATTGCGTTTGACTTTCATTGGATACAATTAGCTTTGTAGAACTTATTTGACTTTCATTTGATTTAAATAGCTTTGTAGAATGTATTTGACTTTAATTTGATTCAAATAGCTTTGTTTGAATGTGTTTGACATTCATTTGATTCCATTAGCTTTGTAGAATATCTTTGACTTTCAATTGATTCAAATAGCTTTGTTTGAATGTGTTTGACTTTCATTTGATTCAATTAGCTTTGAAGAATGTATTTGACTTTCATTTGATTAATATAGCTTTGTTTGAATGTGCTTGACTTTCATTTGATTCAATTAGCTTCGTTTGAATGTGTTTGACTTTCATTTGATTCAATTAGCTTTGTTGAATGTATTTGACTTTCATTTGATTCAATTAGCTTTGTTTGAATGTGTTTGACTTTCATTTGATTCAATTAGCTTTGTAGAATGTATTTGACTCTCATTTGATTCAAATAGCTTTGTTTGAATGCGTTTAACTTTCATTTGATTCAATTAGCTTAGTAGAATACATTTCACTTTCATTCAATTTAAACAACTTTTTTGAATGTGTTTGACTTTCATTTGACTCAAATAGCTTTATTTGATTGCGTTTGATTTTCATTTGATACAATTAGCTTTGTAGAACTTATTTGACTTTCATTTGATTCAAATAGCTTTGTTTGAATGTGTTTGACATTCATTTGATTCCATTAGCTTTGTAGAATATCTTTGACTTTCAATTGATTCAAATAGCTTTGTTTAATGTGTTTGACTTTCATTTGATTCAATTAGCTTTGTAGAATGTATTTGACTTTCATTTGATTAACATAGCTTTGTTTGAATGTGCTTGACTTTCATTTGATTCAATTAGCTTCGTTTGAATGTGTTTGACTTTCATTTGATTCAATTAGCTTTGTTGAATGTATTTGACTTTCATTTGATTCAATTAGCTTTGTTTGAATGTGTTTGACTTTCATTTGATTCAATTAGCTTTGTAGAATGTATTTGACTCTCATTTGATTCAAATAGCTTTGTTTGAATGCGTTTAACTTTCATTTGATTCAATTAGCTTAGTGGAATACATTTCACTTTCATTCAATTTAAACAACTTTGTTTGAATGTGTTTGACTTTCATTTGACTCAAATAGCTTTATTTGATTGCGTTTGACTTTCATTTGATTTAAATAGCTTTGTAGAATGTATTTGACTTTCATTTGATTCAAATAGCTTTGTTTGAATGTGTTTGACATTCATTTGATTCAATTAGCTTTGTAGAATATCTTTGACTTTCAATTGATTCAAATAGCTTTGTTTGAATGTGTTTGACTTTCATTTGATTCAATTAGCTTTGTAGAATGTATTTGACTTTCATTTGATTAATATAGCTTTGTTTGAATGTGCTTGACCTTCATTTGATTCAATTAGCTTCGTTTGAATGTGTTTGACTTTCATTTGATTCAATTAGCTTTGTTGAATGTATTTGACTTTCATTTGATTCAATTAGCTTTGTTTGAATGTGTTTGACTTTCATTTGATTCAATTAGCTTTGTAGAATGTATTTGACTCTCATTTGATTCAAATAGCTTTGTTTGAATGCGTTTAACTTTCATTTGATTCAATTAGCTTAGTGGAATACATTTCACTTTCATTCAATTTAAACAACTTTGTTTGAATGTGTTTGACTTTCATTTGACTCAAATAGCTTTATTTGATTGCGTTTGATTTTCATTTGATACAAATAGCTTTGTAGAACTTATTGGACTTTCATTTGATTCAAATAGCTTTGTTTGAATGTGTTTGACATTCATTTGATTCCATTAGCTTTGTAGAATATCTTTGACTTTCAATTGATTCAAATAGCTTTGTTTGAATGTGTTTGACTTTCATTTGATTCAATTAGCTTTGTAGAATGTATTTGACTTTCATTTGATTAATATAGCTTTGTTTGAATGTGCTTGACTTTCATTTGATTCAATTAGCTTCGTTTGAATGTGTTTGACTTTCATTTGATTCAATTAGCTTTGTTGAATGTATTTGACTTTCATTAGATTCAATTAGCTTTGTTTGAATGTGTTTGACTTTCATTTGATTCAATTAGCTTTGTAGAATGTATTTGACTCTCATTTGATTCAAATAGCTTTGTTTGAATGCGTTTAACTTTCATTTGATTTAATTAGCTTAGTGGAATACATTTCACTTTCATTCAATTTAAACAACTTTGTTTGAATGTGTTTGACTTTCATTTGACTCAAATAGCTTTATTTGATTGCGTTTGACTTTCATTGGATACAATTAGCTTTGTAGAACTTATTTGACTTTCATTTGATTCAAATAGCTTTGTTTGAATGTGTTTGACATTCATTTGATTCCATCAGCTTTGTAGAATATCTTTGACTTTCAATTGATTCAAATAGCTTTGTTTGAATGTGTTTGACTTTCATTTGATTCAATTATCTTTGTAGAATGTATTTGACTTTCATTTGATTCAAATAGCTTTGTTTGAATATGTTTGACTTTCATTTGATTCAATTAGCTTTGTTGAATGTATTTGACTTTCATTTGATTCAAATAGCTTTGTTTGAATGCGTTTAGCTTTCATTTGATTCAATTAGCTTTGTAGAATACATTTCACTTTCATTTAATTTAAACAACTTTGTTTGAATGTGTTTGACTTTCATTTGATTCAAATAGCTTTATTTGATTGTGTTTGACTTTCATTTGATACAATTAGCTTTGTAGAACGTATTTGACTTTCATTTGATTCAAATAGCTTTGTTTGAATGTGTTTGACTTTCATTTGATTCAATTAAATTTGTAGAATGTATTTGACTTTCATTTGATTTAAATAGCTTTGTTTGAATGTGCTTGACTTTCATTTTATTCAATTAGCTTTGTTTGAATGTGTTTGACTTTCATTTGATTCAATTAGCTTTGTTTGAATGTGTTTGACTATCATTTGATTCAATTAGCTTTGTAGAATGTATTTGACTCTCATTTGATTCAAATAGCTTTGTAGTATGTATTTGACTCTCATTTTGATTCAAATAGCTTTGTTTGAATGCGTTTAACTTTCATTTGATTCAATTAGCTTAGTGGAATACATTTCACTTTCATTCAATTTAAACAACTTTGTTTGAATGTGTTTGACTTTCATTTGACTCAAATAGCTTTATTTGATTGCGTTTGACTTTCATTGGATACAATTAGCTTTGTAGAACTTATTTGACTTTCATTGATTTAAATAGCTTTGTTTGAATGTGTTTGGACATTCATTTGATTCCATCAGCTTTGTAGAATATCTTTGACTTTCAAATTGATTCAAATAGCTTTGTTGAATGTGTTTGACTTTCATTTGATTCAATTAGCTTTGTAGAATGTATTTGACTTTCATTTGATTCAAATAGCTTTGTTTCAATATGTTTGACTTTCATTTGATTCAATTAGCTTTGTTGAATGTATTTGACTTTCATTTAATTCAAATAGCTTTGTTTGAATGCGTTTAGCTTTCATTTGATTCAATTAGCTTTGTAGAATACATTTCACTTTCATTTAATTTAAACAACTTTGTTTGAATGTGTTTGACTTTCATTTGATTCAAATAGCTTTATTTGATTGCGTTTGACTTTCATTTGATTCAATTAGCTTTGTACAACGTATTTGACTTTCATTTGATTCAATTAGCTTTGTTTGAATGTGTTTGACTTTCATTTGATTCAATTAGCTTGTTTGAATGTGTTTGACTATCATTTGATTCAATTAGCTTTGTAGAATGTATTTGACTCTCATTTGATTCAAATAGCTTTGTAGTATGTATTTGACTCTCATTTGATTCAAATAGCTTTGTTTGAATGCGTTTAACTTTCATTTGATTCAATTAGCTTAGTGGAATACATTTCACTTTCATTCAATTTAAACAACTTTGTTTGAATGTGTTTGACTTTCATTTGACTCAAATAGCTTTATTTGATTGCGTTTGACTTTCATTGGATACAATTAGCTTTGTAGAACTTATTTGACTTTCATTTGATTTAAATAGCTTTGTTTGAATGTGTTTGACATTCATTTGATTCCATCAGCTTTGTAGAAAATCTTTGACTTTCAATTGATTCAAATAGCTATGTTTGAATGTGTTTGACTTTCATTTGATTCAATTAGCTTTGTAGAATGTATTTGACTTTCATTTGATTCAAATAGCTTTGTTTCAATATGTTTGACTTTCATTTGATTAAATTAGCTTTGTTGAATGTATTTGACTTTCATTTGATTCAAATAGCTTTGTTTGAATGCGTTTAGCTTTCATTTGATTCAATTAGCTTTGTAGAATACATTTCACTTTCATTTAATTTAGACAACTTTGTTTGAATGTGTTTGACTTTCATTTGATTCAAATAGCTTTATTTGATTGCGTTTGACTTTCATTTGATTCAATTAGCTTTGTTTGAATGTGTTTGACTATCATTTGATTCAATTAGCTTTGTAGAATGTATTTGACTCTCATTTGATTCAAATAGCTTGGTAGTATGTATTTGACTCTCATTTGATTCAAATAGCTTTGTTTGAATGCGTTTAACTTTCATTTGATTCAATTAGCTTAGTGGAATACATTTCACTTTCATTCAATTTAAACAACTTTGTTTGAATGTGTTTGACTTTCATTTGACTCAAATAGCTTTATTTGATTGCGTTTGACTTTCATTGGATACAATTAGCTTTGTAGAACTTATTTGACTTTCATTTGATTTAAATAGCTTTGTTTGAATGTGTTTGACATTCATTTGATTCCATCAGCTTTGTAGAATATCTTTGACTTTCAATTGATTCAAATAGCTTTGTTTGAATGTGTTTGACTTTCATTTGATTCAATTAGCTTTGTAGAATGTATTTGACTTTCATTTGATTCAAATAGCTTTGTTTCAATATGTTTGACTTTCATTTGATTCAATTAGCTTTGTTGAATGTATTTGACTTTCATTTAATTCAAATAGCTTTGTTTGAATGCGTTTAGCTTTCATTTGATTCAATTAGCTTTGTAGAATACATTTCACTTTCATTTAATTTAAACAACTTTGTTTGAATGTGTTTGACTTTCATTTGATTCAAATAGCTTTATTTGATTGCGTTTGACTTTCATTTGATTCAATTAGCTTTGTACAACGTATTTGACTTTCATTTGATTCAAATAACTGATGTGAATCAAGAGGGAAATTCTTTTGAAGAGCCAATCATATTGGTTTTAAGGCCAATAGGGTTTGAGCTTGGAGCAAAGAATCAAGAATGGTTAACATGCGCAGCCATTGAAGAAGAAGTCAAGGACCAGTTGGGTTCCGACGACAACAGCGGTGGCGACGCGCCGATCTGGGTGCCACGCGCCGGCTTCCTAGCTCCGGCCTGAGTCCAGCTACACGGTGGTGGGGCGCGTCGAGGATGGAGGCGCGTGAGGTGGTAGTTCGGCGGCAGTACAAAAAGAAAGATTTTCTTTACTTAGTTTTTTCTAGAGTTTTGCTTGCAAGTTTTTACCTTTCACTTGAAAGGGTTTTTCTTGGTTTAAGCAATTAGGATAAGTTTATTTTTCTGTCATTTAGTTGCTATAAACTTCATAAGGTGATTAGGAAAGTTTTTAGTTAGTTAGAGTTTGATTAGGAATAAACTACCTAGCAATCTTATCTTTGATAGGATTGAAATTCTATCTTATGTAGGATTATTAGAATCCTATCTAGGTTAGATCTTCTACTTCTAGGAGGACTAGGAGACCTCTTTTGAGGCTTTTAAAAGCTTATTTTCGTGGCTTTGAAGAACATATCAAGACCAGAAAATTTAATACAAGTTTATTGTTTGTTTTGCTCAATTGCTTACAAATTCTTTTGCTAGTTTTCAATTCAAGGAGTTGGTTGAAGATTAGAACATTAAACACTTAGTGTCTAGGAGTAGGCTAAGAGTTTAATCTCAAAATAATTAGCGTCCAGGAGTGGGTTAATTAATTTGGGGATTCGAATCATAAGTTTCAGGAGTGATCTTGTGAGGAGAAATATCGGTTCGTTTTTATTCAATCTTAAAGAAATCCTTCAAGATTGGATCGTTACTTCAAGATTGTGGATTTTCTAAAATCTTGACTAAACAAGGGGTTAGAATCCACATCAAATTGGTATCAGAGCTTGTGTGATACCACATCAAATTGGTATCAGATTTCAGGGGTTTTTGATCGTTCAACACTTCGTTCATCAAATCGCACTTGTTCTCGGATAACCAGTTTTTCTGTCAACTTCAGAAGGCTCGTTCTCCTTCGTTACAAGGTCTTTTCAGGTGATTCTTTTTTTGATTTTGGTGAAATTTTGTCTAATTTCTGCCTGTGAAATTTCGAAATTTTTCGAGTTCGTTTTGCTATTAAACTGGACTGTTTTCCGCAACTGTGTCAGTTTTGGTCCGATTTAATACTTACTGCTCGTTGTGTGCAATTTTGTTCCAAGTTGTGTTGCGATTTTTGTGGGATATACCTGTGTGGATAAGGGTTCTTTTAAGTCTGTTTTTGTCTTATAATTATGGAGGAAGCTTTGAGCAAACTCATGGATGAATTTGCACGATTGCAAGATAATACGGAGGCACGTTTTAATGCTTTTTCACAACTATTGCTTGATAAAAAAAAAAGAAGAAAAAACGGCATGATAGTGATAGTGATGCTTCTAGTAGTGATGTTGATACTCATAATATGAATAAGATTGATGATAAAGGTATCAAGCTTGATGATTTTACGGGTCTAGGAAGCCCCGAAGATTTTCTTGAGTGGGCGAGACAATTAGAGAAAATTTCAGATTATAAAGGTTTTGATGATTCTCAACGTTTCAAAATTGCTTATATACGACTCACTAAGAATGCGGGAATTTGGTTCGATAATTTGAAAGCACGACGTGCTAGGGCTGGGAAAGAAAAAATCAAGACTTGGACGGTTTTGAAAAGGAAGATGCGTTCTAAATACCTTCCACATGATTTCGAACAAATTCTATATGTGAAACTCACTATGTTGACACAAGATACTAAGAGTGTTAATGAATATATTGCTGAATTTGATAAACTAACCTCTCTTTGTGATTTGGATGAAAAAGAACCATTGAGGATTGCTAGGTTCCTTAAGGGTCTAAATCGCACTATCTCTAGGAAGATTGAGTTGAGTACGTATGAATCATTCAATGATGTGTGCAAACTAGCTTTAAAAATTGAAAGTCATTGGCTCGAAGATAAGAAGAGCACAAGTACAAAGAGTTTTGGTACCAAGTTCTCACAAGGGACCGAAACAAGCAAAGCTTTCAAGCCTTTTAAACCGAGTTCCTACGAGTCTAAAGGAGAAAGCTCAACAAGTGGAGAAAAGAAATTCGTTAAGATATCTAAAGAAGAGTTCGAAGCCCGAATTAGGTGTTTCAAATGTCAAGGAAAGGGACATAGGTCGGATCAATGTCCTTCCAAGAAAGCTCTCACAATAAGACAATACGAACAACAAGTAGAAGAAGAGAAACACATAGTTTTTGGGTGTGACGATGAGGAATCCGAAACTAAGGCAACAAGTAGTGAAGAGAACGATGAGATTGATCCCGAAGATGATGAAAAAGTGCTTGTGTTAAGGAAGATCCTCCATGCCGAAGCAAACCCTAACAAATCTCAACGTGAAAACTTATTCCATACTCGTTGCAAAGTAGGAGATAGATCATGCAAGGTGATCATTGATAGTGGTTCATGTACTAATGTGGCGTCCACAGAGATGGTTACTAAGCTCAACCTTCCAACAAGAGTACATGAGAATCCTTACAAGTTGAGTTGGCTTGATGATTCTAAGGGACTTCATGTGAAGAAACAAGCCTTAGTAAGCTTTTCCATTGGCAATTACAAGGAAGAATTATGGTGCGATGTGATTCCTATGAGTGCTTGTCACGTTCTTTTAGGAAGACCATGGCAATTTGATCGACATGTTAAACATGATGGTGGCCAACACATATTCGGTCAAGGTGGGAAACAAGAGGTTCAAACTTATGCCTTTAACTATTATTCCATGCCGCGTTAAAGTTAAAGAGATGGAGGAAGATTGTCAAAAGGATAAGGAAGAGGAACATGTAGTGCTAAAGAGCTCGAAGAAAAGGTGAGTGAAACAATTGATGTTCCAATTGTGTGTGACGTTGTTCAAGATCAGATTATTCATAATGATCTACCAATGGTGGTGTCGGAAAAGGTTTTTGATACTATTGAGGAGCCATTCGTGAATCAAGATAATAATTTAATGGTTTCTTTAGAAGTGGTGGATTCATTAGGCATGCATAAAGAGAAGAAATTGTTAGTCATACATGAGAAAAATATCATGAAGCCTAAAGTGTTCTTATGGTCAACTTCGAAGACCAAGGACCAAATTGAGAATTGGTTGTTTCTAAAATATTGCCTTGCTCGTGGTGATGTTGTTACATTGCTTAAAATTGCTAGCGTTGAGGTAATAGTTCTTTTGGCTTGTATTCGTCGAATTTGGATGGTTTCATGGAATTGTTCTCCTTACATGGATGATGCGAATTTGAGGACAAATTCTTTTGAAGAGGGGGAGAATGATGTGAATCAAGAGGGAAATTCTTTTGAAGAGCCAATCATATTGGTTTTAAGGCCAATAGGGTTTGAGCTTGGAGCAAAGAATCAAGAATGGTTAACATGCGCAGCCATTGAAGAAGAAGTCAAGGACCAGTTGGGTTCCGACGACAACAGCGGTGGCGACGCGCCGATCTGGGTGCCACGCGCCGGCTTCCTAGCTCCGGCCTGAGTCCAGCTACACGGTGGTGGGGCGCGTGTCGAGGATGGAGGCGCGTGAGGTGGTAGTTCGGCGGCAGTACAAAAAGAAAGATTTTCTTTACTTAGTTTTTTCTAGAGTTTTGCTTGCAAGTTTTTACCTTTCACTTGAAAGGGTTTTTCTTGGTTTAAGCAATTAGGATAAGTTTATTTTTCTGTCATTTAGTTGCTATAAACTTCATAAGGTGATTAGGAAAGTTTTTAGTTAGTTAGAGTTTGATTAGGAATAAACTACCTAGCAATCTTATCTTTGATAGGATTGAAATTCTATCTTATGTAGGATTATTAGAATCCTATCTAGGTTAGATCTTCTACTTCTAGGAGGACTAGGAGACCTCTTTTGAGGCTTTTAAAAGCTTATTTTCGTGGCTTTGAAGAACATATCAAGACCAGAAAATTTAATACAAGTTTATTGTTTGTTTTGCTTAATTGCTTACAAATTCTTTTGCTAGTTTTCAATTCAAGGAGTTGGTTGAAGATTAGAACATTAAACACTTAGTGTCTAGGAGTAGGCTAAGAGTTTAATCTCAAAATAATTAGCGTCCAGGAGTGGGTTAATTAATTTGGGGATTCGAATCATAAGTTTCAGGAGTGATCTTGTGAGGAGAAATATCGGTTCGTTTTTATTCAATCTTAAAGAAATCCTTCAAGATTGGATCGTTACTTCAAGATTGTGGATTTTCTAAAATCTTGACTAAACAAGGGGTTAGAATCCACATCAATAACTTTGTTTGAATGTGTTTTGACTTTCATTTGATTCAATTAGCTTTGTAGAATGTATTTGACTTTCATTTGATTAAAATAGCTTTGTTTGAATGTGCTTGACTTTCATTTTATTCAATTAGCTTTGTTTGAATGCGTTTAACTTTCATTTGATTCAATTAGCTTTGTAGAATACATTTCAATTTCATTTAATTTAAATAACTTTGTTTGAATGTGTTTGACTTTCATTTGACTCAAATAGCTTTATTTGATTGCGTTTGACTTTCATTTGATTCAATTAGCTTTGTAGAACTTATTTGACTTTCATTTGATTCAAATAGCTTTGTTTAAATGTGTTTGACATTTGATTCATTAGCTTTGTAGAATATCTTTGACTTTCAATTGATTCAAATAGCTTTGTTTAAATGTGTTTGACTTTCATTTGATTCAATTAGCTTTGTAGAATGTATTTGACTTTCATTTGATTAATATAGCTTTGTTTGAATGTGCTTGACTTTCATTTGATTCAATAGCTTCGTTTGAATGTGTTTGACTTTCATTTGATTCAATTAGCTTTGTTGAATGTATTTGACTTTCATTTGATTCAATTAGCTTTGTTTGAATGTGTTTGACTTTCATTTGATTCAATTAGCTTTGTAGAATGTATTTGACTCTCATTTGATTCAAATAGCTTTGTTTGAATGCGTTAACTTTCATTTGATTCAATTAGCTTAGTAGAATACATTTCACTTTCATTCAATTTAAACAACTTTTTTTGAATGTGTTTGACTTTCATTTGACTCAAATAGCTTTCTTTGATTGCGTTTGACTTTCATTGGATACAATTAGCTTTGTAGAACTTATTTGACTTTCAATTTAAATAGCTTTGTAGAATGTATTTGACTTTAATTTGATTCAAATAGCTTTGTTTGAATGTGTTTGACATTCATTTAATTCCATTAGCTTTGTAGAATATCTTTGACTTTCAATTGATTCAAATAGCTTTGTTTGAATGTGTTTGACTTTCATTTGATTCAATTAGCTTTGTAGAATGTATTTGACTTTCATTTGATTAATATAGCTTTGTTTGAATGTGCTTGACTTCATTTGATTCAATTAGCTTCGTTTGAATGTGTTTGACTTTCATTTGATTCAATTAGCTTTGTTGAATGTATTTGACTTTCATTTGATTCAATTAGCTTTGTTTGAATGTGTTTGACTTTCATTTGATTCAATTAGCTTTGTAGAATGTATTTGACTCTCATTTGATTCAAATAGCTTTGTTTTGTTTAACTTTCATTTGATTCAATTAGCTTAGTGGAATACATTTCACTTTCATTCAATTTAAACAACTTTGTTTGAATGTGTTTGACTTTCATTTGACTCAAATAGCTTTATTTGATTGCGTTTGATTTTCATTTGATACAAATAGCTTTGTAGAACTTATTGACTTTCATTTGATTCAAATAGCTTTGTTTGAATGTGTTTGACATTTGATTCCATTAGCTTGTAGAATATCTTTGACTTTCAATTGATTCAAATAGCTTTGTTTGAATGTGTTTGACTTTCATTTGATTCAATTAGCTTTGTAGAATGTATTTGACTTTCATTTGATTAATATAGCTTTGTTTGAATGTGCTTGACTTTCATTTGATTTAATTAGCTTCGTTTGAATGTGTTTGACTTTCATTTGATTCAATTAGCTTTGTTGAATGTATTTGACTTTCATTGATTCAATTAGCTTTGTTTGAATGTGTTTGACTTTCATTTGATTCAATTAGCTTTGTAGAATGTATTTGACTCATTTGATTCAAATAGCTTTGTTTGAATGCGTTTAACTTTCATTTGATTCAATTAGCTTAGTGGAATACATTTCACTTTCATTCAATTTAAACAACTTTGTTTGAATGTGTTTGACTTTCATTTGACTCAAATAGCTTTATTTGATTGCGTTTGACTTTCATTGGATACAATTAGCTTTGTAGAACTTATTTGACTTTCATTTGATTCAAATAGCTTTGTTTGAATGTGTTTGACATTCATTTGATTCCATCAGCTTTGTAGAATATCTTTGACTTTCAATTGATTCAAATAGCTTTGTTTGAATGTGTTTGACTTTCATTTGATTCAATTAGCTTTGTAGAATGTATTTGACTTTCATTTGATTAATATAGCTTTGTTTGAATGTGCTTGACTTTCATTTGATTCAATTAGCTTCGTTTGAATGTGTTTGACTTTCATTTGATTCAATTAGCTTTGTTGAATGTATTTGACTTTCATTTGATTCAATTAGCTTTGTTTGAATGTGTTTGACTTTCATTTGATTCAATTAGCTTTGTAGAATGTATTTGACTCTCATTTGATTCAAATAGCTTTGTTTGAATGCGTTTAACTTTCATTTGATTCAATTAGCTTAGTGGAATACATTTCACTTTCATTCAATTTAAACAACTTTGTTTGAATGTGTTTGACTTTCATTTGACTCAAATAGCTTTATTTGATTGCGTTTGACTTTCATTGGATACAATTAGCTTTGTAGAAATTTGACTTTCATTTGATTCAAATAGCTTTGTTGAATGTGTTTGACATTCATTTGAGCTCTTTGACTTTCAATTGATTCAAATAGCTTTGTTTGAATGTGTTTGACTTTCATTTGATTCAATTAGCTTTGTAGAATGTATTTGACTTTCATTTGATTCAAATAGCTTTGTTTTGAATATGTTTGACTTTCATTTGATTCAATTAGCTTTGTTGAATGTATTTGACTTTCATTTGATTCAAATAGCTTTGTTTGAATGCGTTTAGCTTTCATTTTGATTTAATTAGCTTTGTAGAATACATTTCACTTTCATTTAATTTAAACAACTTTGTTTGAATGTGTTTGACTTTTATTTGATTCAAAAGCTTTATTTGATTGTGTTTGACTTTCATTTGATACAATTAGCTTTGTAGAACGTATTTGACTTTCATTTGATTCAATTAGCTTTGTTTGAATGTGTTTGACTTTCATTTGATTCAATTAGCTTTGTAGAATGTATTTGACTTTCATTTGATTAAAATAGCTTTGTTTGAATGTGCTTGACTTTCATTTTTTATTCAATTAGCTTTGTTTGAATGTATTTGACTTTCAGTTGATTCAATTAGCTTTGTTTGAATTTGACTTCATTTGATTAGCTTTTGTATTTGATCATTTGATTCAAATAGCTTTGTAGAATGTATTTGACTCTCATTTGATTCAAATAGCTTTGTTTGAATGCGTTTAACTTTCATTTGATTCAATTAGCTTAGTGGAATACATTTCACTTTCATTCAATTTAAAAGACTTTGTTTGAATGTGTTTGACTTTCATTTGACTCAAATAGCTTTGTTTGATGCGTTTGACTTTCATTGGATACAATTAGCTTTGTAGAGCTTATTTGACTTTCATTTGATTTAATAGCTTTGTAGAATGTATTTGACTATCATTTGATTCAAATAGCTTTGTTTGAATGTGTTTGACATTCATTTGATTCCATTAGCTTTGTAGAATATCTTTGACTTTCAATTGATTCAAATAGCTTTGTTTGAATGTGTTTGACTTTCATTTGATTCAATTAGCTTTGTAGAATGTATTTGACTTTCATTTGATTAATATAGCTTTGTTTGAATGTGCTTGACTTTCATTTGATTCAATTAGCTTCGTTTGAATGTGTTTGACTTTCATTTGATTCAATTAGCTTTGTTGAATGTTTTGACTTTCATTTGATTCAATTAGCTTTGTTTGAATGTTTTGACTTTCATTTGATTCAATTAGCTTTGTAGAATGTATTTGACTTTCATTTGATTAAATTGCTTTGTTTGAATGCGTTTGAATTTCATTTGATTCAATTAGCTTGTAGAATACATTTCACTTTCATTCAATTTAAACAACTTTGTTTGAATGTTTGACTTTCATTTGACTCAAATAGCTTTATTTGATTGCGTTTGATTTTCATTTGATACAATTAGCTTTGTAGAACTTATTTGACTTTCATTTCATTCAAATAGCTTTGTTTGAATGTGTTTGACATTCATTTGATTCCATTAGCTTTGTAGAATTCTTTGACTTTCAATTGATTCAAATAGCTTTGTTTGAATGTGTTTGACTTTCATTTGATTCAATTAGCTTTGTAGAATGTATTTGACTTTCATTTGATTAATATAGCTTTGTTTGAATGTGCTTGACTTTCATTTGATTCAATTAGCTTGTTTGAATGTGTTTGAATTTCATTTGATTCAATTAGCTTTGTTGAATGTATTTGACTTTCATTTGATTCAATTAGCTTTGTTTGAATGTGTTTGACTTTCATTTGATTCAATTAGCTTTGTAGAATGTATTTGACTCTCATTTGATTCAAATAGCTTTGTTTGAATGCGTTTAACTTTCATTTGATTCAATTAGCTTAGTAGAATACATTTCACTTTCATTCAATTTAAAAACTTTGTTTGAATGTGTTTGACTTTCATTTGATTCAAATAGCTTTATTTGATTGCGTTTGACTTTCATTTGATTCAATTAGCTTTGTAGAACGTATTTGACTTTCATTTGATTCAATTAGCTTTGTTTGAATGTGTTTGACTTTCATTTGATTCAATTAGCTTTGTAGAATGTATTTGACTTTCATTTGATTAAAATAGCTTTGTTTGAATGTGCTTGACTTTCATTTTATTCAATTAGCTTTGTTTGAATGTATTGACTTTTTGATTCAATTAGCTTTGTTGAATGTGTTTGACTATCATTTGATTCAATTAGCTTTGTAGAATGTATTTGATTCATTTGATTTAGCTTTGTAGAATGTATTTGACTCTCATTTGATTCAAAATAGCTTTGTTTGAATGCGTTTAACTTTCATTTGATTCAATTAGCTTAGTGGAATACATTTCACTTTCATTCAATTTAAAAGACTTTGTTTGAATGTGTTTGACTTTCATTTGACTCAAATAGCTTTATTTGATTGCGTTTGACTTTCATTGGATACAATTAGCTTTGTAGAGCTTATTTGACTTTCATTTGATTTAAATAGCTTTGTAGAATGTATTTGACTTCATTTGATTCAAATAGCTTTGTTTGAATGTGTTTGACATTCATTTGATTCCATTAGCTTTGTAGAATATTTGACTTTCAATTGATTCAAATAGCTTTGTTTGAATGTGTTTGACTTTCATTTGATTCAATTAGCTTTGTAGAATGTATTTGACTTCATTTGATTAAATAGCTTTGTTTGAATGTGTTGACTTTCATTTGATTCAATTAGCTTGTTGAATGTTTGACTTTCATTTGATTCAATAGCTTGACTTTCATTTGATTCAATTATTGTTTGAATGTGTTTGACTTTCATTTGATTTCAATTAGCTTTGTAGAATGTATTTGACTTCATTTGATTCAAATTGCTTTGTTTGAATGCGTTTGAACTTTCATTTGATTCAATTAGCTTAGTAGAATACATTTCACTTTCATTCAATTTAAACAACTTTGTTTGAATGTGTTTGACTTTCATTTGACTCAAATAGCTTTATTTGATTGCGTTTGATTTTCATTTGATACAATTAGCTTTGTAGAACTTATTTGACTTTCATTTCATTCAAATAGCTTTGTTTGAATGTGTTTGACATTCATTTGATTCCATTAGCTTTGTAGAATATCTTTGACTTTCAATTTGATTCAAATAGCTTTGTTTGAATGTGTTTGACTTTCATTTGATTCAATTAGCTTTGTAGAATGTATTTGACTTTCATTTGATTAATATAGCTTTGTTTGAATGTGCTTGACTTTCATTTGATTCAAT
>NW_018743277.1:0-37858 GCF_001683475.1 Chenopodium quinoa | reverse complement strand
TATTTGAGTTAAATGAAAGTCAAACACATTCAAACAAAGTTGTTTAAATTAAATGAAAGTGAAATGTATTCTACAAAGCTAATTGAATCAAATGAAAGTTGAACGCATTCAAACAAAGCTATTTGAATCAAATGAAATTCGAATACATTCAAAAAGCTAATTGAATCAAATCAAAAGTCAAACACATTCAAACAAAGCTATTTGAATCAAATAAAGTCAACACATCAAACAAAGCTAATTAAATCAAATAAAAGTTTAAGACATTCTACAAAGCTAATTGAATTAAATTAAAGTCAAACACATTCAAAAAAAGCTAATTGAATCAAATGAAAGTCAAACACATTCAAACAAAGATTTCGAATCAAATGAAAGTCAAATACATTCTACAAAGCTAATTGAATCAAATGAAAGTCAAACACATTCAAATAAAGCTATTTGAATCAAATGACAGTCATTTACATTCTACAAAGCTAATTGTATCAGATGAAAGTCAGACACATTCAAACAAAGCTATTTGAATCAAATGAAAGTGAAATGCATTCTACAAAGCTAATTGAATCAAATGAAAGTGAAACACATTCAAACAAAGCTAATTGAATCAAATGAAAGTCAAACACATTCAAATAAAGCTATTTGAATCAAATGAAAGTCAAATACGTTCTAAAAGCTAATTGTATCAAATGAAAGTCAAACGCAATCAAGTAAAGCTATTTGAGTCAAATGAAAGTCAAACACATTCAAACAAAGTTGTTTAAATTAAATGAAAGTGAAATGTATTCTTCAAAGCTAATTGAATCAATTGAAAGTTAAACGCATTCAAACAAAGCTATTTGAATCAAATGAAAGTCAAACACATTCAAACAAAGCTAATTGAATCAAATTAAAGTCAAATACATTCAACAAAGCTAATTGAATCAAATGAAAGTCAAACACATTCAAACAAAGCTAATTGAATCAGATGAAAGTCAGGCATATTCAAACAAAGCTATTTTAAGCAAATGAAAGTCAAATACATTCAAGAAAGCTAATTAAATCAAATGAAAGTCAAACACATTCAAACAAAGCTATTTGAATAAAATGAAAGTCAAACACATTCAAACAAAGCTATTTGAATCAAATGAGAGTCAAATACATTCAAACAAAGCTAATTAAATCAAATAAAAGTCTAATACATTCTACAACGCTAATTGAATTAAATTAAAGTCAAACACATTCAAACAAAGCTAATTGAATCAAATGAAAGTCAAACACATTCAAACAAAGATTTCAAATCAAATGAAAGTCAAATACATTCTACAATGCTAATTGAATCAAATGAAAGTCAAACACATTCAAATAAAGCTATTTGAATCAAATGAAAGTCAAATACATTCTACAAAGCTAATTGAATCAAATGAAAGTCAAACACATTCAAACAAAGCTATTTGAATCAAATGAAAGTCAAATACGTTCTACAAAGCTAATTGTATCAAATGAAAGTCAAACGCAATCAAATAAAGCTATTTGAGTCAAATGAAAGTCAAACACATTCAAACAAAGTTGTTTAAATTAAATGAAAGTGAAATGTATTCTACAAAGCTAATTGAATCAAATGAAAGTTGAACGCATTCAAACAAAGCTATTTGAATCAAATGAAATTCAAATACATTCAACAAAGCTAATTGAATCAAATCAAAGTCAAAGACATTCAAACAAAGCTATTTGAATCAAATGAAAGTCAAACACATCCAAACAAAGCTATTTGAATCAAATGAGAGCCAAATACATTCAAACAAAGCTAATTAAATCAAATAAAAGTTTAAGACATTCTACAAAGCTAATTGAATTAAATTAAAGTCAAACACATTCAAACAAAGTTAATTGAATCAAATGAAAGTCAAACACATTCAAACAAAGATTTCGAATCAAATGAAAGTCAAATACATTCTACAAAGCTAATTGAATCGAATGAAAGTCAAACACATTCAAATAAAGCTATTTGAATCAAATGACAGTCATTTACATTCTACAAAGCTAATTGTATCAGATGAAAGTCAAACACATTGAAACAAAGCTATTTGAATCAAATGAAAGTGAAATGCATTCTACAAAGCTAATTGAATCAAATGAAAGTGAAACACATTCAAACAAAGCTAATTGAATCAAATGAAAGTCAAACACATTCAAATAAAGCTATTTGAATCAAATGAAAGTCAAATACGTTCTACAAAGCTAATTGTATCAAATGAAAGTCAAACGCAATCAAATAAAGCTATTTGAGTCAAATGAAAGTCAAACACATTCAAACAAAGCTTTTTAATTTAAGTGAAAGTCAAACACATTCAAACAAAGCTATATAAATCAAATGAAAGTGAAATGCATTCTACAAAGCAAATTGAATTAAATGAAAATCAAACACATTCAAACAAAGCTATTAGAATCAAATAACAGTCAAATACATTCTACAAAGCTAATTGAATCAAATGAAAGTCAAACACATTCAAACAAAGCTATTTGAATCAAATGAAAGTCTAACACATTCAAACAAAGCTATTTGAATCAAATGAAAGTCGAATACATTCAAACAAAGCTAATTAAATCAAATAAAAGTCTAATACGTTCTACAAAGCTAATTGTATCAAATGAAAGTCAAACGCAATCAAATAAAGCTATTTGAGTCAAATGAAAGTCAAACACATTCAAACAACGTTGTTTAAATTAAATGAAAGTGAAATGTATTCTACAAAGCTAATTGAATCAATTGAAAGTTAAACGCATTCAAACAAAGCTATTTGAATCAAATGAAAGTCAAATACATTCAACAAAGCTAATTGAATCAAATGAAAGTCAAACACATTCAAACAAAGCTATTTGAACAAATGAAAGTCAAGCACATTCAAACAAAGCTATTTTGAATCAAATGAAATTCAAATACATTCAACAAAGCAATTGAATCAAATGAAAGTCAAACACATTCAAACAAAGCTATTTGAATCAAATGAAAGTCAAACACATTCAAACAAAGCTATTTGAATCAAATGAGTGTCAAATACATTCAAACAAAGCTAATTAAATCAAATTAAAGTCTAATACATTCTACAAAGCTAATTGAATTAAATTAAAGTCAAACACATTCAAACAAAGCTAATTGAATCAAATGAAAGTCAAACACATTCAAAAGATTTCGAATCAAATGAAAGTCAAATACATTCTACAAAGCTAATTGAATCAAATGAAAGTCAAACACATTCAAATAAAGCTATTTGAATCAATTGAAAGTCAAATACATTCTACAAAGCTAATTGAATCAAATGAAAGTCAAAAACATTCAAACAAAGCTATTTGAATCAAATGAGAGTCAAATAAATTCAAACAAAGCTAATTAAATCAAATAAAAGTAAAATACATTCTACAAAGCTAATTGAATCAAATGAAAGTCAAACACATTCAAACAAAGCTATTAGAATCAAATGACAGTCAAATACATTCTACAAAGCTAATTAAATCAAATGAAAGTCAATCACATTCAAACAAAGCTATTTGAATCAAATGAAATTCAACACATTCAAACAAAGCTATTTGAATCAAATGAGAGTCAAATACATTCAAACAAATCTAATTAAATCAAATAAAAGTCTAATACGTTCTACAAAGCTAATTGTATCAAATGAAAGTCAAACGCAATCAAATAAAGCTATTTGAGTCAAATGAAAGTCAAACACATTCAAACAACGTTGTTTAAATTAAAATGAAAGTGAAATGTATTCTACAAAGCTAATTGAATCAAATGAAAGTTAAACGCATTCAAACAAAGCTATTTTGAATCAAATGAAAGTCAAATACATTCAACAAAGCTAATTGAATCGAATGAAAGTCAAACACATTCAAACAAAGCTAATTGAATCAGATGAAAGTCAAGCACATTCAAACAAAGCTATTTTTAAGGAAATGAAAGTCAAATACATTCAACAAAGCTAATTAAATCAAATGAAAGTCAAACACATTCAAACAAAGCTATTTGAATAAAATGAAAGTCAAAACACATTCAAACCAAAGCTATTTGAATCAAATGAGAGTCAAATACATTCAAACAAAGCTAATTAAATCAAATAAAAGTCTAATACATTCTACAACGCTAATTGAATTAAATTAAAGTCAAACACATTCAAACAAAGCTAATTGAATCAAATGAAAGTCAAACACATTCAAACAAAGATTTTTAAATCAAATGAAAGTCAAATACATTCTACAATGCTAATTGAATCAAATGAAAGTCAAACACATTCAAACAAAGCTATTTGAATCAAATGAAAGTCAAAAAACGTTCTACAAAGCTACTGTATCAAATGAAAGTCAAACGCAATCAAATAAAGCTATTTTGAGTCAAATGAAAGTCAAACACATTCAAACAAAGTTGTTTAAATTAAATGAAAGTGAAATGTATTCTACAAAGCTAAATAAATCAAATGAAAAATTGAACGCATTCAAACAAAGCTATTTGAATGAAATGAAATTCAAATACATTTAACAAAGCTAATTGAATCAAATGAAAGTCAAACACATTCAAACAAAGCTATTTGAATCAAATGAAAGTCAAACACATTCAAACAAAGCTATTTTGAATCAAATGAGAGTCAAATACATTCAAACAAAGCTAATTAAATCAAATAAAAGTTTAAGACATTCTACAAAGCTAATTGAATTAAATTAAAGTCAAACACATTCAAACAAAGCTAATTGAATCAAATGAAAGTCAAACACATTCAAACAAAGATTTCAAATCAAATGAAAGTCAAATACATTCTACAATGCTAATTGAATCAAATGAAAGTCAAACACATTCAAAATAAAGCTATTTGTATCAAATGAAAGTCAAATACATTCTACAAAGATAATTGAATCAAATGAAAGTCTAACACATTCAAACAAAGTTGTTTCAAATTAAATTAAAGTGAAATGTATTCTACAAAGCTAATTGAATCAAATGAAAGTTAAACGCATTCAATCAAAGCTATTTGAAGCAAATGAAAGTCAAATACATTCTACAAAGAAAATTGAAACAAATGAAAGTCAACCACAGTCAAACAAAGTTATTTGACTCAAATGAAAGTCAAATACATTCTACAAAGCTAATTGAATCAAATGAAAGGTAAACGCATTCAAACAAAGCTAATTGAATCAGATGAAAGTCAAGCACATTCAACCAAAGCTATTTTAAGCAAATGAAAGTCAAATACATTCAACAAAGCTAATTAAATCAAATGAAAGTCAAAACACATTCAAACAAAGCTATTTGAATCAAATGAAAAGTCAAACACATTCAAACAAAGCTATTTGAATCAAATGAGAGTCAAATACATTCAAACAAAGCTAATTAAATCAAATAAAAGTCTAATACATTCTACAACGCTAATTGAAATTAAATTAAAGTCAAACACATTCAAACAAAGCTAATTGAATCAAATGAAAGTCAAACACATTCAAACAAAGATTTCAAATCAAATGAAAGTCAAATACATTCTACAATGCTAATTGAATCATATGAAAGTCAAACACATTCAAATAAAGCTATTTGAATCAAATGAAAGTCAAATACATTCTACAAAGCTAATTGAATCAAATGAAAGTCAAACACATTCAAACAAAGCCTTTTGAATCAAATGAAAGTCAAATACATTCTACAAAGCTAATTGAATCAAATGAAAGTCAAACACATTCAAACAAAGCTATTTGAAGCAAATGAAAGTCAAATACATTCTACAAAGAAAATCGAAACAAATGAAAGTCAAACACAGTCAAACAAAGTTATTTGACTCAAATGAAAGTCAAATACATTCTACAAAGCTAATTGAATCAAATGAAAGTCAAACACATTCAAACAAAGCTATTTGAATCAAATGAAAGTCAAATACGTTCTACAAAGCTAATTGTAGCAAATGAAAGTCAAACGCAATCAAATAAAGCTATTTAAGTCAAATGAAAGTCAAAACACATTCAAACAAAGTTGTTTTAAATTAAATGAAAGTGAAATGTATTCTACAAAGCTAATTGAATCAAATGAAAGTTGAACGCTTTCAAACAAAGCTATTTGAATCAAATGAAATTCAAATACATTCAACAAAGCTAATTGAATCAAATCAAAGTCAAAGACATTCAAACAAAGCTATTTGAATCAAATGAAAGTCAAACACATCCAAACAAAGCTATTTGAATCAAATGAGAATCAAATACATTCAAACAAAGCTAATTAAATCAAATAAAAGTTTAAGACATTCTACAAAGCTAATTGAATTAAATTAAAGTCAAACACATTCAAACAAAGCTATTTGAATCAAATGAAAGTCAAACACATTCAAACAAAGCTATTTGAATCAAATGAGAGTCAAATACATTCAAACAAAGCTAATTAAATCAAATAAAAGTCTAATACATTCTACAACGCTAATTGAATTAAATAAAAGTGAAACACATTCAAACAAAGCTAATTGAATCAAATGAAAGTCAAACACATTCAAATAAAGATTTCGAATCAAATGAAAGTCAAATACATTCTACAAAGCTAATTGAATCAAATGAAAGTCAAACACATTCAAATAAAGCTATTTGAATCAAATGACAGTCATTTACATTCTACAAAGCTAATTGTATCAGATGAAAGTCAAACACATTGAAACAAAGCTATTTGAATAAAATGAAAGTGAAATGCATTCTACAAAGCTAATTGAATCAAATGAAAGTGAAACACATTCAAACAAAGCTAATTGAATCAAAATGAACGTCAAACACATTCAAATAAAGCTATTTGAATCAAATGAAAGTCAAATACGTTCTACAAAGCTAATTGTATCAAATGAAAGTCAAACGCAATCAAATAAAGCTATTTGAGTCAAATGAAAGTCAAACACATTCAAACAACGTTGTTTAAATTAAATGAAAGTGAAATGTATTCTACAAAGCTAATTGAATCAAATGAAAGTTAAACGCATTCAAACAAAGCTATTTGAATCAAATGAAAGTCAAATACATTCAACAAAGCTAATTGAATCAAATGAAAGTCAAACACATTCAAACAAAGTTATTTGAACCAAATGAAAGTCAAGCACATTCAAACAAAGCTATTTGAATCAAATGAAATTCAAATACATTCAACAAAGCAAATTGAATCAAATGAAAGTCAAACACATTCAAACAAAGTTATTGAATCAAATGAAAGTCAAACACATTCAAACAAAGCTATTTGAATCAAATGAGTGTAAAATACATTCAAACAAAGCTAATTAAATCAAATAAAAGTCTAATACATTCAACAAAGCTAATTGAATCAAATGAAAGTCAAACACATTCAAACAAAGCTATTTGAATCAAATGAAAGTCAAACACATTCAAACAAAGCTATTTGAATCAAATGAGAGTCAAATACATTCAAACAAAGCTAATTAAATCAAATAAAAGTTTAAGACATTCTACAAAGCTAATTAATTAAATTAAAGTCAAACACATTCAAACAAAGCTAATTGAATCAAATGAAAGTCAAACACATTCAAACAAAAGATTTCAAATCAAATGAAAGTCAAATACATTCTACAATGCTAATTGAATCAAATGAAAGTCAAACACATTCAAATTAAGCTATTTGTATCAAATGAAAATCAAATACATTCTACAAAGCAAATTGAATCAAATGAAAGTCAAACACATTCAAACAAAGCTATTTGAATCAAATGAAAGTCAAATACATTCTACAAAGCTAATTGAATCAAATGAAAGTAAAACACATTCAAACAAAGCTATTTGAAGCAAATGAAAGTCAAATACATTCTACAAAGAAAATTGAAACAAATGAAAGTCAAACACAGTCAAACAAAGTTATTTGACTCAAATGAAAGTCAAATACATTCTACAAAGCTAATTGAATCAAATGAAAGTCAAACACATTCAAACAAAGCTATTTGAATCAAATGAAAGTCAAATACGTTCTAACAAAGCTAACTGTATCAAATGAAAGTCAAACGCAATCAAATAAAGCTATTTGAGTCAAATGAAAGTCAAACACATTCAAACAAAGTTGTTTAAATTAAATGAAAGTGAAATGTATTCTACAAAGCTAAATGAATCAAATGAAAAATTGAACGCATTCAAACAAAGCTATTTGAATCAAATGAAATTCAAATACATTTAACAAAGCTAATTGAATCAAATGAAAGTCAAACACATTCAAACAAAGCTATTTGAATCAAATGAAAGTCAAACACATTCAAACAAAGCTATTTGAATCAAATGAGAGTCAAATACAATTCAAACAAAGCTAATTAAATCAAATAAAAGTTTAAGACATTCTACAAAGCTAATTGAATTAAATTAAAGTCAAACACATTCAAACAAAGCTAATTGAATCAAATGAAAGTCAAACACATTCAAACAAAGATTTCAAATCAAATGAAAGTCAAATACATTCTACAATGCTAATTGAATCAAATGAAAGTCAAACACATTCAAATAAAGCTATTTGTATCAAATGAAAGTCAAATACATTCTACAAAGATAATTGAATCAAATGAAAGTCTAACACATTCAAACAAAGTTGTTCAAATTAAATTAAAGTGAAATGTATTCTACAAAGCTAATTGAATCAAATGAAAGTTAAACGCATTCAATCAAAGCTATTTGAAGCAAATGAAAGTCAAATACATTCTACAAAGAAAATTGAAACAAATGAAAGTCAAACACAGTCAAACAAAGTTTATTTGCTTCAAATGAATGTCAAATACATTCTACAAAGCTAATTGAATCAAATGAAAGTTAAACGCATTCAAACAAAGCTAATTGAATCAGATGAAAGTCAAGCACATTCAACCAAAGCTATTTTAAGCAAATGAAAGTCAAATACATTCAACAAAGCTAATTAAATCAAATGAAAGTCAAACACATTCAAACAAAGCTATTTGAATCAAATGAAAGTCAAACACATTCAAACAAAGCTATTTGAATCAAATGAGAGTCAAATACATTCAAACAAAGCTAATTAAATCAAATAAAAGTCTAATACATTCTACAACGCTAATTGAATTAAATTAAAGTCAAACACATTCAAACAAAGCTAATTGAATCAAATGAAAGTCAAACACATTCAAACAAAGATTTCAAATCAAATGAAAGTCAAATACATTCTACAATGCTAATTGAATCATATGAAAGTCAAACACGTTCAAATAAAGCTATTTGAATCAAATGAAAGTCAAATACATTCTACAAAGCTAATTGAATCAAATGAAAGTCAAACACATTCAAACAAAGCCTTTTGAATCAAATGAAAGTCTAATACATTCTACAAAGCTAATTGAATCAAATGAAAGTCAAACACATTCAAACAAAGCTATTTGAAGCAAATGAAAGTCAAATACATTCTACAAAGAAAATCGAAACAAATGAAAGTCAAACACAGTCAAACAAAGTTATTTGACTCAAATGAAAGTCAAATACATTCTACAAAGCTAATTGAATCAAATGAAAGTCAAACACATTCAAACAAAGCTATTTGAATCAAATAAAGTCAAATACGTTCTACAAAGCTAATTGTAGCAAATGAAAGTCAAACGCAATCAAATAAAGCTATTTAAGTCAAATGAAAGTCAAACACATTCAAACAAAGTTGTTTAAATTAAATGAAAGTGAAATGTATTCTACAAAGCTAATTGAATCAAATGAAAGTTGAACGCTTTCAAACAAAGCTATTTGAATCAAATGAAATTCAAATACATTCAACAAAGCTAATTGAATCAAATCAAAGTCAAAGACATTCAAACAAAGCTATTTGAATCAAATGAAAGTCAAACACATCCAAACAAAGCTATTTGAATCAAATGAGAATCAAATACATTCAAACAAAGCTAATTAAATCAAATAAAAGTTTAAGACATTCTACAAAGCTAATTGAATTAAATTAAAGTCAAACACATTCAAACAAAGTTATTTGATTCAAATGAAAGTCAAACACATTCAAACAAAGCTATTTGAATCAAATGAGAGTCAAATACATTCAAACAAAGCTAATTAAATCAAATAAAAGTCTAATACATTCTACAACGCTAATTGAATTAAATAAAAGTGAAACACATTCAAACAAAGCTAATTGAATCAAATGAAAGTCAAACACATTCAAACAAAGATTTCGAATCAAATGAAAGTCAAATACATTCTACAAAGCTAATTGAATCAAATGAAAGTCAAACACATTCAAATAAAGCTATTTGAATCAAATGACAGTCATTTACATTCTACAAAGCTAATTGTATCAGATGAAAGTCAAACACATTGAAACAAAGCTATTTGAATAAAATGAAAGTGAAATGCATTCTACAAAGCTAATTGAATCAAATGAAAGTGAAACACATTCAAACAAAGCTAATTGAATCAAATGAACGTCAAACACATTCAAATAAAGCTATTTGAATCAAATGAAAGTCAAATACGTTCTACAAAGCTAATTGTATCAAATGAAAGTCAAACGCAATCAAATAAAGCTATTTGAGTCAAATGAAAGTCAAACACATTCAAACAACGTTGTTTAAATTAAATGAAAGTGAAATGTATTCTACAAAGCTAATTGAATCAAATGAAAGTTAAACGCATTCAAACAAAGCTATTTGAATCAAATGAAAGTCAAATACATTCAACAAAGCTAATTGAATCAAATGAAAGTCAAACACATTCAAACAAAGCTATTTGAACCAAATGAAAGTCAAGCACATTCAAACAAAGCTATTTGAATCAAATGAAATTCAAATACATTCAACAAAGCAAATTGAATCAAATGAAAGTCAAACACATTCAAACAAAGTTATTTGAATCAAATGAAAGTCAAACACATTCAAACAAAGCTATTTGAATCAAATGAGTGTAAAATACATTCAAACAAAGCTAATTAAATCAAATAAAAGTCTAATACATTCTACAAAGCTAATTGAATTAAATTAAAGTCAAACACATTCAAACAAAGCTAATTGAATCAAATGAAAGTCAAACACATTCAAACAAAGATTTCGAATCAAATGAAAATCAAATACATTCTACAAAGCTAATTGAATCAAATGAAAGTCAAACACATTCAAATAAAGCTATTTGAATCAAATGAAAGTCAAATACATTCTACAAAGCTAATTGAATCAAATGAAAGTCAAAAACATTCAAACAAAGCTATTTGAATCAAATGAGAGTCAAATAAATTCAAACAAAGCTAATTAAATCAAATAAAAGTAAAATACATTCTACAAAGCTAATTGAATCAAATAAAAGTCAAACACATTCAAACAAAGCCTTTTAAATCTAATGTAAGTCAAACACATTCAAACAAAGCTTTTTAATTTAAGTGAAAGTGAAACACATTCAAACAAAGCTATATAAATTAAATGAAAGTGAAATGCATTCTACAAAGCAAATTGAATTAAATGAAAATCAAACACATTCAAACAAAGCTATTAGAATCAAATGACAGTCAAATACATTCTACAAAGCTAATTGAATCAAATGAAAGTCAAACACATTCAAACAAAGCTATTTGAATCAAATGAAAGTCTAACACATTCAAACAAAGCTATTTGAATCAAATGAGAGTCAAATACATTCAAACAAATCTAATTAAATCAAATAAAAGTCTAATACGTTCTACAAAGCTAATTGTATCAAATGAAAGTCAAACGCAATCAAATAAACCTATTTGAGTCAAATGAAAGTCAAACACATTCAAACAACGTTGTTTAAATTAAATGAAAGTGAAATGTATTATACAAAGCTAATTGAATTAAATGAAAGTTAAACGCATTCAAACAAAGCTATTTGAATCAAATGAAAGTCAAATACATTCAACAAAGCTAATTGAATCGAATGAAAGTCAAACATATTCAAACAAAGCTAAATGAATCAGATGAAAGTCAAGCACATTCAAACAAAGCTATTTTAAGGAAATGAAAGTCAAATACATTCAACAAAGCTAATTAAATCAAATGAAAATCAAACACATTCAAACAAAGCTATTTGAATCAAATGAAAGTCAAACACATTCAAACAAAGCTATTTGAATCAAATGAGAGTCAAATACATTCAAACAAAGCTAATTAAATCAAATAAAAGTCTAATACATTCTATAACGCTAATTGAATTAAATAAAAGTGAAACACATTCAAATAAAGCTAATTGAATCAAATGAAAGTCAAACACATTCAAACAAAGATTTCAAATCAAATGAAAGTCAAATACATTCTACAATGCTAATTGAATCAAATGAAAGTCAAACACATTCAAATAAAGCTATTTGTATCAAATGAAAGTCAAATACATTCTACAAAGCTAATTGAATCAAATGAAAGTCAAACAGATTCAAACAAAGCTATTAGAATCAAATGAAAGTCAAATACATTCTACAAAGCTAATTGAATCAAATGAAATTAAAACACATTCAAACAAAGCTATTTGAAGTAAATGAAAGTCAAATACATTCTACAAAGAAAATTGAAACAAATGAAAGTCAAACACAGTCAAACAAAGTTATTTGACTCAAATGAAAGTCAAATACATTCTACAAAGCTTATTGAATCAAATGAAAGTCAAACACATTCAAACAAAGCTATTTGAATCAAATGAAAGTCAAATACGTTCTACAAAGCTAATTGTATCAAATGAAAGTCAAACGCAATCAAATAAAGCTATTTGAGTCAAATGAAAGTCAAACACATTCAAACAAAGTTGTTTAAATTAAATGAAAGTGAAATGTATTCTACAAAGTTAATTGAATCAAATGAAAATTGAACGCATTCAAACAAAGCTATTTGAATCAAATGAAATTCAAATACATTCAACAAAGCTAATTGAATCAAATGAAAGTCAAACACATTCAAACAAAGCTATTTGAATCAAATGAAAGTCAAACACATTCAAACAAAGCTATTTGAATCAAATGAGAGTCAAATACATTCAAACAAAGCTAATTAAATCAAATAAAAGTTTAAGACATTCTACAAAGCTAATTGAATTAAATTAAAGTCAAACACATTCAAACAAAGCTAATTGAATCAAATGAAAGTCAAACACATTCAAACAAAGATTTCAAATCAAATGAAAGTCAAATACATTCTACAATGCTAATTGAATCAAATGAAAGTCAAACACATTCAAATAAAGCTATTTGTATCAAATGAAAGTCAAATACATTCTACAAAGCTAATCGAATCAAATGAAAGTCAAACGCAATCAAATAAAGCTATTTGAGTCAAATGAAAGTCAAACACATTCAAACAAAGTTGTTTAAATTAAATGAAAGTGAAATGTATTCAACAAAGCTAATTGAATCAAATGAAAATTGAACGCATTCAAACAAAGTTATTTGAATCAAATGAAATTCAAATACATTCAACAAAGCTAATTGAATCAAATGAAAGTCAAACACATTCAAACAAAGCTATTTGAATCAAATTAAAGTCAAACACATTCAAACAAAGCTATTTGAATCAAATGAGAGTCAAATACATTCAAACAAAGCTAATTAAATCAAATAAAAGTTTAAGACATTCTACAAAGCTAATTGAATTAAATTAAAGTCAAACACATTCAAACAAAGCTAATTGAATCAAATGAAAGTCAAACACATTCAAACAAAGATTTCAATCAAATGAAAGTCGAATACATTCTACAATGCTAATTGAATCAAATGAAAGTCAAACACATTCAAATAAAGCTATTTGTATCAAATGAAAGTCAAATACATTCTACAAAGCTAATCGAATCAAATGAAAGTCAAACGCAATCAAATAAAGCTATTTGAGTCAAATGAAAGTCAAAACACATTCAAACAAAGCTAATTGAATCAAATGAAAGTAAAACACATTCAAACAAAGCTATTTGAAGCAAATGAAAGTCAAATACATTCTACAAAGAAAATTGAAACAAATGAAAGTCAAACACAGTCAAACAAAGTTATTTGACTCAAATGAAAGTCAAATACATTCTACAAAGCTAATTGAAT
Organism: Chenopodium quinoa; assembly: GCF_001683475.1. Taxonomy (NCBI): domain Eukaryota; kingdom Viridiplantae; phylum Streptophyta; class Magnoliopsida; order Caryophyllales; family Amaranthaceae; genus Chenopodium; species Chenopodium quinoa. The sequence goes on along the minus strand of NW_018743277.1, from coordinate 23,865 downwards.
CAAATGAAAGTCAAACACATTCAAACAAAGCTATTTGAATCAAATGAAAGTCAAATACGTTCTACAAAGCTAACTGTATCAAATGAAAGTCAAACGCAATCAAATAAAGCTATTTGAGTCAAATGAAAGTCAAACACATTCAAACAAAGTTGTTTAAATTAAATGAAAGTGAAATGTATTCTACAAAGCTAAATGAATCAAATGAAAATTGAACGCATTCAAACAAAGCTATTTGAATCAAATGAAATTCAAATACATTCAACAAAGCTAATTGAATCAAATGAAAGTCAAACACATTCAAACAAAGCTATTTTAATCAAATGAAAGTCAAACACATTCAAACAAAGCTATTTGAATCAAATGAGAGTCAAATACATTCAAACAAAGCTAATTAAATCAAATAAAAGTTTAAGACATTCTATAAAGCTAATTGAATTAAATTAAAGTCAAACACATTCAAACAAAGGTAATTGAATCGAATGAAAGTCAAACACATTCAAACAAAGATTTCAAATCAAATGAAAGTCAAATACATTCTACAATGCTAATTGAATCAAATGAAAGTCAAACACATTCAAATAAAGCTATTTGTATCAAATGAAAGTCAAATACATTCTACAAAGATAATTGAATCAAATAAAAGTCAAACACATTCAAACAAAGCTATTTGAATCAAATGAAAGTCAAATACATTCTACAAAGCTAATTGAATCAAATGAAAGTAAAACACATTCAAACAAAGCTATTTGAAGCAAATGAAAGTCAAATACATTCTACAAAGAAAATTGAAACAAATGAAAGTCAAACACAGTCAAACAAAGTTATTTGACTCAAATGAAAGTCAAATACATTCTACAAAGCTAATTGAATCAAATGAAAGTCAAACACATTCAAACAAAGCTATTTGAATCAAATGAAAGTCAAATACGTTCTACAAAGCTAACTGTATCAAATGAAAGTCAAACGCAATCAATTAAAGCTATTTGAGTCAAATGAAAGTCAAACACATTCAAACAAAGTTGTTTAAATTAAATGAAAGTGAAATGTATTCTACAAAGCTAAATGAATCAAATGAAAATTGAACGCATTCAAACAAAGCTATTTGAATCAAATGAAATTCAAATACATTCAACAAAGCTAATTGAATCAAATGAAAGTCAAACACATTCAAACAAAGCTATTTGAATCAAATGAAAGTCAAACACATTCAAACAAAGCTATTTGAATCAAATGAGAGTCAAATACATTCAAACAAAGCTAATTAAATCAAATAAAAGTTTAAGACATTCTACAAAGCTAATTGAATTAAATTAAAGTCAAACACATTCAAACAAAGCTAATTGAATCAAATGAAAGTCAAACACATTCAAACAAAGATTTCAAATCAAATTAAAGTCAAATACATTCTACAATGCTAATTGAATCAAATGAAAGTCAAATACATTCAAATAAAGCTATTTGTATTAAATGAAAGTCAAATACATTCTACAAAGATAATTGAATCAAATGAAAGTCAAACACATTCAAACAAAGCTATTTGAATCAAATGAAAGTCAAATACATTCTACAAAGCTAATTGAATCAAATGAAAGTAAAACACATTCAAACAAAGCTATTTGAAGCAAATGAAAGTCAAATACATTCTACAAAGAAAATTGAAACAAATGAAAGTCAAACACAGTCAAACAAAGTTATTTGACTCAAATGAAAGTCAAATACATTCTACAAAGCTAATTGAATCAAATGAAAGTTAAATGCATTCAAACAAAGCTAATTGAATCAGATGAAAGTCAAGCACATTCAACCAAAGCTATTTTAAGCAAATGAAAGTCAAATACATTCAACAAAGCTAATTAAATCAAATGAAAGTCAAACACATTCAAACAAAGCTATTTGAATCAAATGAAAGTCAAACACATTCAAACAAAGCTATTTGAATCAAATGAGAGTCAAATACATTCTACAACGCTAATTGAATTAAATTAAAGTCAAACACATTCAAACAAAGCTAATTGAATCAAATGAAAGTCAAACACATTCAAACAAAGATTTCAAATCAAATGAAAGTCAAATACATTCTACAATACTAATTGAATCATATGAAAGTCAAACACATTCAAATAAAGCTATTTGAATCAAATGAAAGTCAAATACATTCTACAAAGCTAATTGAATCAAATGAAAGTCAAACACATTCAAACAAATCTATTTGAATCAAATGAAAGTCAAATACATTCTACAAAGCTAATTGAATCAAATGAAAGTCAAACACATTCAAACAAAGCTATTTGAAGCAAATGAAAGTCAAATACATTCTACAAAGAAAATCAAAACAAATGAAAGTCAAACACAGTCAAACAAAGTTATTTGACTCAAATGAAAGTCAAATACATTCTACAAAGCTAATTGAATCAAATGAAAGTCAAACACATTCAAACAAAGCTATTTGAATCAAATGAAAGTCAAATACATTCTACAAAGCTAATTGTAGCAAATGAAAGTCAAACGCAATCAAATAAAGCTATTTGAGTTAAATGAAAGTCAAACACATTCAAACAAAGTTGTTTAAATTAAATGAAAGTGAAATGTATTCTACAAAGCTAATTGAATCAAATGAAAGTTGAACGCATTCAAACAAAGCTATTTGAATCAAATGAAATTCAAATACATACAACAAAGCTAATTGAATCAAATGAAAGTCAAACACATTCAAACAAAGCTATTTGAATCAAATGAAAGTCCAACACATTCAAACAAAGCTATTTGAATCAAATGAGAGTCAAATACATTCAAACAAAGCTAATTAAATCAAAAAAAGTTTAAGACATTCTACAAAGCTAATTGAATTAAATTAAAGTCAAACACATTCAAACAAAGCTAATTGAATCAAATGAAAGTCAAACACATTCAAACAAAGATTTCGAATCAAATGAAAGTCAAATACATTCTACAAAGCTAATTGAATCAAATGAAAGTCAAATACATTCAAACAAAGCTATTTGAATCAAATGAGAGTCAAATAAATTCAAACAAAGCTAATTAAATCAAATAAAAGTAAAATACATTCTACAAAGCTAATTGAATCAAATGAAAGTCAAACACATTCAAACAAAGCCTTTTAAATCAAATGAAAGTCAAACACATTCAAACAAAGCTTTTTAATTTAAATGAAAGTTTAACACATTCAAACAAAGCTATATAAATCAAATGAAAGTGAAATACATTCTACAAAGCAAATTGAATTAAATGAAATTCAAACACATTCAAACAAAGCTATTAGAATCAAATGACAGTCAAATACATTCTACAAAGCTAATTGAATCAATTGAAAGTCAAACACATTCAAACGAAGCTAATTGAATCAAATGAAAGTCAAACACTTTCAAACAAAGCTATTTTAATTAAATGAATGTCAAATACATTCTACAAAGATAATTGAATCAGATGAAAGTCAAACACATTCAAACAAAGCCAGTTGAAGAAAATGAAAGTCAAATACATTCTACAAAGCAAATTGAATCAAATGAATGTCAAACACATTCAAACAAAGCTATTTGAATCAATTGAAAGTCAAATACATTCTACAAAGCTGATGGAATCAAATGAAAGTCAAACACATTCAAACAAAGCTATTTGAATCAAATGAAAGTCAAATACGTTCTACAAAGCTAATTGTATCAAATGAAAGTCTAACGCAATCAAATAAAGCTATTTGAGTCAAATGAAAGTCAAACACATTCAAACAAAGTTGGTTAAATTAAATAAAAGTGAAATGTATTCTACAAAGCTAATTGAATCAAATGAAAGTTAAACGCATTCAAACAAAGCTATTTGAATCAAATGAGAGTCAAATACATTATACAAAGCTAATTGAATCAAATGAAAGTCAAACACATTTAAACAAAGCTAATTGAATCAAATGTAAGTCAAATACATTCAACAAAGCTAATTGAATTAAATGAAAGTCAAGCACATTCAAACAAAGCTATTTTAATCAAATGAGAGTCAAATACATTCAAACAAAGCGAATTAAATCAAATAAAAGTCTAATACATTCTACTTAGCTAATTGAATTAAATTAAAGTCAAACACATTCAAACAAAGCTAATTGAATCAAATGAAAGTGAAATGCATTCTACAAAGCAAATTGAATTAAATGAAATTCAAACACATTCAAACAAAGCTTTTTTAATCAAATAACAATCAAATGCATTCTACAAAGCTAATTGAATCAAATGAAAGTCAAACACATTCAAACAAAGATAATTGAATCAAATGAAAGTCAAACACATTCAAACAAAGCTATTTTAATTAAATGAATGTCAAATACATTCTACAAAGCTAATTGAATTAAATGAAAGTCAAACACATTCAAACAAAGCTATTTGAAGCAAATGAAAGTCAAATACATTCTACAAAGAAAATTGAAACAAATGAAAGTCAAACACAGTCAAACAAAGTTATTTGAATCAAATGAAAGTCAAATACATTCTACAAAAATAATTGAATTAATTGAAAGTCAAACACATTCAAACAAAGCTAATTGAATCAAATGAAAGTCAAACACATTCAAACAAAGCTATTTTAATTAAATGAATGTCAAATACATTCTACAAAGCTAATTGAATCAAATGAAAGTCAAACACATTCAAACAAAGGAATTTGAAGAAAATGAAAGTCAAATACGTTCTACAAAGCTAATTGAATCAAATGAAAGTCAAACACATTCAAACAAAGCTATTTGAATCAAATGAAAGTAAAATACATTCTACAAAGCTAATTGAATAAAATGAATGTCAAACACATTCAAACAAAGCTATTTGAATCAATTGAAAGTCAAATACATTCTACAAAGCTGATGGAATCAAATGTAAGTCAAACACATTCAAACAAAGCTATTTGAATCAAATGAAAGTCAAATACGTTCTACAAAGTTAATTATATCAAATGAAAGTCTAACGCAATAAAAAAAAAAAGCTATTTGAGTAATATGAAAGTCAAACACATTCAAACAAAGTTGGTTAAATTAAATGAAAGTGAAATGTATTCTACAAAGCTAATTGAATCAAATGAAAGTGAAATGCATTCTACAAAGCTAATTGAATTAAATTAAAGTCAAACACATTCAAACAAAGCTAATTGAATCAAATGAAAGTGAAATGCATTCTACAAAGCAAATTGAATTAAATGAAATTCAAACACATTCAAACAAAGCTATTTGAATCAAATGACAATCAAATACATTCTACAAAGCTAATTGAATCAAATGAAAGTCAAACACATTCAAACAAAGCTAATTGAATCAAATGAAAGTCAAACACATTCAAACAAAGCTATTTTAATTAAATGAATGTCAAATACATTCTACAAAGCTAATTGAATTAAATGAAAGTCAAACACATTCAAACAAAGCTATTTGAAGCAAATGAAAGTCAAATACATTCTACAAAGAAAATTGAAACAAATGAAAGTCAAACACAGTCAAACAAAGTTATTTGAATCGAATGAAAGTCAAACGCAATCAAATAAAGCTATTTGAGTCAAATGAAAGTCAAAGACATTCAAATAAAGTTGTTTAAATTAAATGAAAGTGAAATGTATTCTACAAAGCTAATTGAATCTAATGAAAGTTGAACGCATTCAAACAAAGCTATTTGAATCAAATGAAATTCAAATACATTCAACAAAGCTAATTGAATCAAATGAAAGTCAAACACATTCAAACAAAGCTATTTGAATCAAATGAAAGTCAAACACATTCAAACAAAGCTATTTGAATCAAATGAGAGTCAAATACATTCAAACAAAGCTAATTAAATCAAAAAAAGTTTAAAACATTCTACAAAGCTAATTGAATTAAATTAAAGTCAAACACATTCAAACAAAGCTAATTGAATCAAATGAAAGTCAAAACACAGTCAAACAAAGTTATTTGACTCAAATGAAAGTCAAATACATTCTACAAAGATAATTGAATCAAATGAAAGTCAAACACATTCAAACAAAGCTATTTGAATCAAATGAAAGTCAAATAAGTTCTACAAAGCTAATTGTATCAAATTAAAGTCAAACGCTATCAAATAAAGCTATTTGAGTCAAATGAAAGTCAGACACATTCAAACAAAGTTGTTTAAATTAAATGAAAGTGAAATGTATTCTACAAAGCTAATTGAATCAAATGAAAGTTGAACGCTTTCAAACAAAGCTATTTGAATCAAATGGAATTCAAATACATTCAACAAAGCTAATTGAATCAAATGAAAGTCAAACACATTCAAACAAAGCTATTTGAATCAAATGAAAGTCTAACACATTCAAACAAAGCTATTTGAATCAAATGAGAGTCAAATACATTCAAACAAAGCTAATTAAATCAAATAAAAGTCTAATACGTTCTACAAAGCTAATTGTATCAAATGAAAGTCAAACGCAATCAAATAAAGCTATTTGAGTCAAATGAAAGTCAAACACATTCAAACAACGTTGTTTAAATTAAATGAAAGTGAAATGTGTTCTACAAAGCTAATTGAATCAAATGAAAGTTAAACGCATTCAAACAAAGCTATTTGAATCAAATGAAAGTCAAATACATTCAACAAAGCTAATTGAATCAAATGAAAGTCAAACACATTCAAACAAAGCTAATTGAATCAGATGAAAGTCAAGCACATTCAACCAAAGCTATTTTAAGCAAATGAAAGTCAAATACATTCAACAAAGCTAATTAAATCAAATGAAAGTCAAACACATTCAAACAAAGCTATTTGAATCAAATGAAAGTCAAACACGTTCTACAAAGCTAATTGTATCAAATGAAAGTCAAACGCAATCAAATAAAGCTATTTGAGTTAAATGAAAGTCAAACACATTCAAACAAAGTTGTTTAAATTAAATGAAAGTGAAATGTATTCTACAAAGCTAATTGAATCAAATGAAAGTTGAACGCATTCAAACAAAGCTATTTGAATCAAATGAAAGTCAAATACATTCTACAAAGAAAATTGAAACAAATGAAAGTCAAACACAGTCAAACAAAGTTATTTGACTCAAATGAAAGTCAAATACATTCTACAAAGCTAATTGAATTAAATGAAAGTCAAACACATTCAAACAAAGCTATTTGAATCAAATGAGAGTCAAATACATTCAAACAAAGCTAATTAAATCAAATAAAAGTCTAATACATTCTACAACGCTAATTGAATTAAATTAAAGTCAAACACATTCAAACAAAGCTAATTGAATCAAATGAAAGTCAAACACATTCAAACAAAGATTTCAAATCAAATGAAAGTCAAATACATTCTACAATGCTAATTGAATCAAATGAAAGTCAAACACATTCAAATAAAGCTATTTGAATCAAATGAAAGTCAAATACATTCTACAAAGCTAACTGAATAAAATGAATGTCAAACACATTCAAACAAAGCTAATTGAATCAAATGAAAGTCAAACACATTCAAACAAAGCTATTTTAATTAAATGAATGTCAAATACATTCTACAAAGCTAATTGAATCAAATGAAAGTCAAACACATTCAAACAAAGGAATTTGAAGAAAATGAAAGTCAAATAAGTTCTACAAAGCTAATTGAATCAAATGAAAGTCAAACACATTCAAACAAAGCTATTTGAATCAAATGAAAGTTAAATACATTCTACAAAGCTAATTGAATAAAATGAATGTCAAACACATTCAAACAAAGCTATTTGAATCAATTGAAAGTCAAATACATTCTACAAAGCTGATGGAATCAAATGAAAGTCAAACGCAATCAAATAAAGCTATTTGAGTCAAATGAAAGTCAAACACATTCAAACAAAGTTGTTTAAATTAAATGAAAGTGAAATGTATTCTACAAAGTTAATTGAATCAAATGAAAATTGAACGCATTCAAACAAAGCTATTTGAATCAAATAAAATTCAAATACATTCAACAAAGCTAATTGAATCAAATGAAAGTCAAACACATTCAAACAAAGCTATTTGAATCAAATGAAAGTCAAACACATTCAAACAAAGCTATTTGAATCAAATGAGAGTCAAATACATTCAAACAAAGCTAATTAAATCAAATAAAAGTTTAAGACATTCTACAAAGCTAATTGAATTAAATTAAAGTCAAACACATTCAAACAAAGCTAATTGAATCAAATGAAAGTCAAAGACATTCAAACAAAGATTTCAAATCAAATCAAAGTCAAATACATTCTACAATGCTAATTGAATCAAATGAAAGTCAAACACATTCAAATAAAGCTATTTGTATCAAATGAAAGTCAAATACATTCTACAAAGCTAATCGAATCAAATGAAAGTCAAACGCAATCAAATAAAGCTATTTGAGTCAAATGAAAGTCAAACACATTCAAACAAAGTTGTTTAAATTAAATGAATGTGAAATGTATTCTACAAAGCTAATTGAATCAAATGAAAATTGAACGCATTCAAACAAAGCTATTTGAATCAAATGAAATTCAAATACATTCCACAAAGCTAATTGAATCAAATGAAAGTCAAACACATTCAAACAAAGCTATTTGAATCAAATGAAAGTCAAACACATTCAAACAAAGCTATTTGAATCAAATGAGAGTCAAATACATTCAAACAAAGCTAATTAAATCAATTAAAAGTTTAAGACATTCTACAAAGCTAATTGAATTAAATTAAAGTCAAACACATTCAAACAAAGCTAATTGATTCAAATGAAAGTCAAACACATTCAAACAAAGATTTCAAATCAAATGAAAGTCAAATACATTCTACAATGCTAATTGAATCAAATGAAAGTCAAACACATTCAAATTAAGCTATTTGTATCAAATGAAAGTCAAATACATTCTACAAAGCTAATTGAATCAAATGAAAGTCAAACACATTCAAACAAAGCTATTTGAATCAAATGAAAGTCAAATACATTCTACAAAGCTAATTGAATCAAATGAAAGTAAAACACATTCAAACAAAGCTATTTGAAGCTAATGAAAGTCAAATACATTCTACAAAGAAAATTGAAACAAATGAAAGTCAAACACAGTCAAACAAAGTTATTTGACTCAAATGAAAGTCAAATACATTCTACAAAGCTAATTGAATCAAATGAAAGTCAAACACATTCAAACAAAGCTATTTGAATCAAATGAAAGACAAATACGTTCTACAAAGCTAACTGTATCAAATGAAAGTCAAACGCAATCAAATAAAGCTATTTGAGTCAAATGAAAGTCAAACACATTCAAACAAAGTTGTTTAAATTAAATGAAAGTGAAATGTATTCTACAAAGCTAATTGAATCAAATGAAAATTGAACGCATTCAAACAAAGCTATTTGAATCAAATGAAATTCAAATACATTCAACAAAGCTAATTGAATCAAATGAAAGTCAAACACATTCAAACAAAGCTATTTGAATCAAATGAAAGTCAAACACATTCAAACAAAGCTATTTGAATCAAATGAGAGTCAAATACATTCAAACAAAGCTAATTAAATCAAATAAAAGTTTAAGACATTCTACAAAGCTAATTGAATTAAATTAAAGTCAAACACATTCAAACAAAGCTAATTGAATCAAATGAAAGTCAAACACATTCACAAAAGATTTCAAATCAAATGAAAGTCAAATACATTCTACAATGCTAATTGAATCAAATGAAAGTCAAACACATTCAAATAAAGCTATTTGTTTTAAATGAAAGTCAAATACATTCTACAAAGATAATTGAATCAAATGAAAGTCAAACACATTCAAACAAAGCTATTTGAATCAAATGAAAGTCAAATACATTCTACAAAGCTAATTGAATCAAATGAAAGTAAAACACAATCAAACAAAGCTATTTGAAGCAAATGAAAGTCAAATATATTCTACAAAAAAATTGAAACAAATGAAAGTCAAACACAGTCAAACAAAGTTATTTGACTCAAATGAAAGTCAAATACATTCTACAAAGCTAATTGAATCAAATGAAAGTTAAACGCATTCAAACAAAGCTAATTGAATCAGATGAAAGTCAAGCACATTCAACCAAAGCTATTTTAAGCAAATGAAAGTCAAATACATTCAACAAAGCTAATTGAATCAAATGAAAGTCAAACACATTCAAACAAAGCTATTTGAATCAAATGAAAGTCAAACACATTCAAACAAAGCTATTTGAATCAAATGAGAGTCAAATACATTCAAACAAAGCTAATTAAATCAAATAAAAGTCTAATACATTCTACAACGCTAATTGAATTAAATTAAAGTCAAACACATTCAAACAAAGCTAATTGAATCAAATGAAAGTCAAACACATTCAAACAAAGATTTCAAATCAAATGAAAGTCAAATACATTCTACAATGCTAATTGAATCATATGAAAGTCAAACACATTCAAATAAAGCTATTTGAATCAAATGAAAGTCAAATACATTCTACAAAGCTAATTGAATCAAATGAAAGTCAAACACATTCAAACAAAGCTATTTGAATCAAATGAAAGTCAAATACATTCTACAAAGCTAATTGAATCAAATGAAAGTCAAACACATTCAAACAAAACTATTTGAAGCAAATGAAAGTCAAATACATTCTACAAAGAAAATCGAAACAAATGAAAGTCAAACACAGTCAAACAAAGTTATTTGACTCAAATGAAAGTCAAATACATTCTACAAAGCTAATTGAATCAAATGAAAGTCAAACACATTCAAACAAAGCTATTTGAATCAAATGAAAGTCAAATACGTTCTACAAAGCTAATTGTAGCAAATGAAAGTCAAACGCAATCAAATAAAGCTATTTGAGTCAAATGAAAGTCAAACACATTCAAACAAAGTTGTTTAAATTAAATGAAAGTGAAATGTATTCTACAAAGCTAATTGAATCAAATGAAAGTTGAACGCATTCAAACAAAGCTATTTGAATCAAATGAAATTCAAATACATACAACAAAGCTAATTGAATCAAAATGAAAGTCAAACACATTCAAACAAAGCTATTTGAATCAAATGAAAGTAAAACACATTCAAACAAAGCTATTTGAATCAAATGAGAGTCAAATACATTCAAACAAAGCTAATTAAATCAAAAAAAGTTTAAGACATTCTACAAAGCTAATTGAATTAAATTAAAGTCAAACACATTCAAACAAAGCTAATTGAATCAAATGAAAGTCAAACACATTCAAACAAAGATTTCGAATCAAATGAAAGTCAAATACATTCTACAAAGCTAATTGAATCAAATGAAAGTCAAATACATTCAAACAAAGCTATTTGAATCAAATGAGAGTCAAATAAATTCAAACAAAGCTAATTAAATCAAATAAAAGTAAAATACATTCTACAAAGCTAATTGAATCAAATGAAAGTCAAACACATTCAAACAAAGCCTTTTAAATCAAATGAAAGTCAAACACATTCAAACAAAGCTTTTTAATTTAAATGAAAGTCAAACACATTCAAACAAAGCTATATAAATCAAATGAAAGTGAAATGCATTCTACAAAGCAAATTGAATTAAATGAAATTCAAACACATTCAAACAAAGCTATTAGAATCAAATGACAGTCAAATACATTCTACAAAGCTAATTGAATCAATTGAAAGTCAAACACATTCAAACAAAGCTAATTGAATCAAATGAAAGTCAAACACTTTCAAACAAAGCTATTTTAATTAAATGAATGACAAATACATTCTACAAAGTTAATTGAATCAGATGAAAGTCAAACACATTCAAACAAAGCCAGTTGAATCAAATGAATCAAATGAAAGTCAAATACATTCTACAAAGCAAATTGAATCAAATGAATGTCAAACACATTCAAACAAAGCTATTTGAATCAATTGAAAGTCAAATACATTCTACAAAGCTAATTGAATCAAATGAGAGTCAAACACATTCAAACAAAGCTATTTGAATCAAATGAAAGTCAAATACGTTCTACAAAGCTAATTGTATCAAATGAAAGTCTAACGCAATCAAATAAAGCTATTTGAGTCAATTGAAAGTCAAACACATTCAAACAAAGTTGGTTAAATTAAATAAAAGTGAAATGTATTCTACAAAGCTAATTGAATCAAATGAAAGTTAAACGCATTCAAACAAAGCTATTTGAATCAAATGAGAGTCAAATACATTATACAAAGCTAATTGAATCAAATGATAGTCAAACACATTTAAACAAAGCTAATTGAATCAAATGTAAGTCAAATACATTCAACAAAGCTAATTGAATTAAATGAAAGTCAAACGCATTCAAACAAAGCTAATCGAATCAAATGAAAGTCAAGCACATTCAAACAAAGCTATTTTAATCAAATGAGAGTCAAATACATTCAAACAAAGCGAATTAAATCAAATAAAAGTCTAATACATTCTACAAAGCTAATTGAATTAAATTAAATTCAAACACATTCAAACAATGCTAATTGAATCAAATGAAAGTGAAATGCATTCTACAAAGCAAATTGAATTAAATGAAATTCAAACACATTCAAACAAAGCTTTTTGAATCAAATGACAATCAAATACATTCTACAAAGCTAATTGAATCAAATGAAAGTCAAACACATTCAAACAAAGATAATTGAATCAAATGAAAGTCAAACACATTCAAACAAAGCTATTTTAATTAAATGAATGTCAAATACATTCTACAAAGCTAATTGAATTAAATGAAAGTCAAACACATTCAAACAAAGCTATTTGAAGCAAATGAAAGTCAAATACATTCTACAAAGAAAATTGAAACAAATGAAAGTCAAACACAGTCAAACAAAGTTATTTGAATCAAATGAAAGTCAAATACATTCTACAAAAATAATTGAATCAATTGAAAGTCAAACACATTCAAACAAAGCTAATTGAATCAAATGAAAGTCAAACACATTCAAACAAAGCTATTTTAATTAAATGAATGTCAAATACATTCTACAAAGCTAATTGAATCAAATGAAAGTCAAACACATTCAAACAAAGGAGTTTGAAGAAAATGAAAGTCAAATACGTTCTACAAAGCTAATTGAATCAAATGAAAGTCAAACACATTCAAACAAAGCTATTTGAATCAAATGAAAGTCAAATACATTCTACAAAGCTAATTGAATAAAATGAATGTCAAACACATTCAAACAAAGCTATTTGAATCAATTGAAAGTGAAATACATTCTACAAAGCTGATGGAATCAAATGTAAGTCAAACACATTCAAACAAAGCTATTTGAATCAAATGAAAGTCAAAAACGTTCTACAAAGCTAATTATATCAAATGAAAGTCTAACGCAATCAAATAAAAAGCTATTTGAGTAATATGAAAGTCAAACACATTCAAACAAAGTTGGTTAAATTAAATGAAAGTGAAATGTATTCTACAAAGCTAATTGAATCAAATGAAAGTGAAATGCATTCTACAAAGCTAATTGAATTAAATTAAAGTCAAACACATTCAAACAAAACTAATTGAATCAAATGAAACTGAAATGCATTCTACAAAGCAAATTGAATTAAATGAAATTCAAACACATTCAAACAAAGCTATTTGAATCAAATGACAATCAAATACATTCTACAAAGCTAATTGAATCAAATGAAAGTCAAACACATTCAAACAAAGCTAATTGAATCAAATGAAAGTCAAACACATTCAAACAAAGCTATTTTAATTAAATGAATGTCAAATACATTCTACAAAGCTAATTGAATTAAATGAAAGTCAAACACATTCAAACAAAGCTATTTGAAGCAAATGAAAGTCAAATACATTCTACAAAGAAAATTGAAACAAATGAAAGTCAAACACAGTCAAACAAAGTTATTTGAATCAAATGAAAGTCAAACGCAATCAAATAAAGCTATTTGAGTCAAATGAAAGTCAAACACATTCAAATAAAGTTGTTTAAATTAAATGAAAGTGAAATGTATTCTACAAAGCTAATTGAATCAAATGAAAGTTGAACGCATTCAAACAAAGCTATTTGAATCAAATGAAATTCAAATACATTCAACAAAGCTAATTGAATCAAATGAAAGTCAAACACATTCAAACAAAGCTATTTGAATCAAATGAAAGTCAAACACATTCAAACAAAGCTATTTGAATCAAATGAGAGTCAAATACATTCAAACAAAGCTAATTAAATCAAAAAAAGTTTAAAACATTCTACAAAGCTAATTGAATTAAATTAAAGTCAAACACATTCAAACAAAGCTAATTGAATCAAATGAAAGTCAAACACAGTCAAACAAAGTTATTTGACTCAAATGAAAGTCAAATACATTCTACAAAGATAATTGAATCAAATGAAAGTCAAACACATTCAAACAAAGCTATTTGAATCAAATGAAAGTCAAATAAGTTCTACAAAGCTAATTGTATCAAATTAAAGTCAAACGCAATCAAATAAAGCTATTTGAGTCAAATGAAAGTCAGACACATTTAAACAAAGTTGTTTAAATTAAATGAAAGTGAAATGTATTCTACAAAGCTAATTGAATCAAATGAAAGTTGAACGCTTTCAAACAAAGCTATTTGAATCAAATGGAATTCAAATACATTCAACAAAGCTAATTGAATCAAATGAAAGTCAAACACATTCAAACAAAGCTATTTGAATCAAATGAAAGTCTAACACATTCAAACAAAGCTATTTGAATCAAATGAGAGTCAAATACATTCAAACAAAGCTAATTAAATCAAATAAAAGTCTAATACGTTCTACAAAGCTAATTGTATCAAATGAAAGTCAAACGCAATCAAATAAACTTATTTGAGTCAAATGAAAGTCAAACACATTTAAACAACGTTGTTTAAATTAAATGAAAGTGAAATGTGTTCTACAAAGCTAATTGAATCAAATGAAAGTTAAACGCATTCAAACAAAGCTATTTGAATCAAATGAAAGTCAAATACATTCAACAAAGCTAATTGAATCAAATGAAAGTCAAACACATTCAAACAAAGCTAATTGAATCAGATGAAAGTCAAGCACATTCAACCAAAGCTATTTTAAGCAAATGAAAGTCAAATACATTCAACAAAGCTAATTAAATCAAATGAAAGTCAAACACATTCAAACAAAGCTATTTGAATCAAATGAAAGTCAAACACATTCAAACAAAGCTATTTGAATCAAATGAGAGTCAAATACATTCAAACAAAGCTAAGTAAATCAAATAAAAGTCTAATACATTCTACAACGCTAATTGAATTAAATTAAAGTCAAACACATTCAAACAAAGCTAATTGAATCAAATGAAAGTCAAACACATTCAAACAAAGATTTCAAATCAAATGAAAGTCAAATACATTCTACAATGCTAATTGAATCAAATAAAAGTCAAACACATTAAAAAAAAGCTATTTGAATCAAATGAAAGTCAAATACATTCTACAAAGCTAATTGAATAAAATGAATGTCAAACACATTCAAACAAAGCTAATTGAATCAAATGAAAGTCAAACACATTCAAACAAAGCTATTTTAATTAAATGAATGTCAAATACATTCTACAAAGCTAATTGAATCAAATGAAAGTCAAACACATTCAAACAAAGGAATTTGAAGAAAATGAAAGTCAAATAAGTTCTACAAAGCTAATTGAATCAAATGAAAGTCAAACACATTCAAACAAAGCTATTTGAATCAAATGAAAGTCAAATACATTCTACAAAGCTAATTGAATAAAATGAATGTCAAACACATTCAAACAAAGCTATTTGAATCAATTGAAAGTCAAATACATTCTACAAAGCTGATGGAATCAAATGTAAGTCAAACACATTCAAACAAAGCTATTTGAATTAAATGAAAGTCAAATACGTTCTACAAAGCTAATTATATCAAATGAAAGTCTAACGCAATTAAATAAAAAGCTATTTGAGTCAAATGAAAGTCAGACACATTTAAACAAAGTTGTTTAAATTAAATGAAAGTGAAATGTATTCTACAAAACTAATTGAATCAAATGAAAGTGAAATGCATTCTACAAAGCTAATTGAATTAAATTAAAGTCAAACACATTCAAACAAAGCTAATTGAATCAAATGAAAGTGAAATGCATTCTACAAAGCAAATTGAATTAAATGAAATTCAAACACATTCAAACATAGCTATTTGAATCAAATGACAATCAAATACATTCTACAAAGCTAATTGAATCAAATGAAAGTCAAACACATTCAAACAAAGCTAATTGAATCAAATGAAAGTCAAACACATTCAAACAAAGCTATTTTAATTAAATGAATGTCAAATACATTCAACAAAGCTAATTGAATTAAATGAAAGTCAAACACATTCAAACAAAGCTATTAGAAGCAAATGAAAGTCAAATACATTCTACAAAGAAAATTGAAACAAATGAAAGTCAAACACAGTCAAATAAAGCTATTTGAGTCAAATGAAAGTCAAACACATTCAAATAAAGTTGTTTAAATTAAATGAAAGTGAAATGTATTCTACAAAGCTAATTGAATCAAATGAAAGTTAAACGCATTCAAACAAAGCTATTTGAATCAAATGAGAGTCAAATACATTCTACAAAGCTAATTGAATCAACTGAAAGTCAAATACATTCAACAAAGCAAATTGAATCAAATGAAAGTCAAACACATTCAACTAAAGCTAATTGAATCAAATGAAAGTCAAACATATTCAAACAAAGCTATTTTAATCAAATGAGTGTCAAATACGTTCAACAAAGCTATTTGAATCAAATGAAAGTCAAACACATTCAACCAAAGCTAATTGAATCAAATGAAAGTCAAACACATTCAAACAAAGCTATTTTAATTAAATGAATGTCAAATACGTTCTACAAAGCTAATTGAATTAAATGAAAGTCAAACACATTCAAACAAAGCTATTTGAAGCAAATGAAAGTCAAATACATTCTACAAAGAAAATTGAAACAAATGAAAGTCAAACACAGTCAAACAAAGTTATTTGAATCAAATGAAAGTCAAACGCAATCAAATAAAGCTATTTGAGTCAAATGAAAGTCAAACACATTCAAATAAAGTTGTTTAAATTAAATGAAAGTGAAATGTATTCTACAAAGCTAATTGAATCAAATGAAAGTTGAACGCATTCAAACAAAGCTATTTGAATCAAATGAAATTCAAATACATTCAACAAAGCTAATTGAATCAAATGAAAGTCAAACACATTCAAACAAAGCTATTTGAATCAAATGAAAGTCAAACACATTCAAACAAAGCTATTTGAATCAAATGAGAGTCAAATACATTCTAACAAAGCTAATTAAATCAAAAAAAGTTTAAAACATTCTACAAAGCTAATTGAATTAAATTAAAGTCAAACACATTCAAACAAAGCTAATTGAATCAAATGAAAGTCAAACACAGTCAAACAAAGTTATTTGACTCAAATGAAAGTCAAATACATTCTACAAAGATAATTGAATCAAATGAAAGTCAAACACATTCAAACAAAGCTATTTGAATCAAATGAAAGTCAAATAAGTTCTACAAAGCTAATTGTATCAAATTAAAGTCAAACGAAATCAAATAAAGCTATTTGAGTCAAATGAAAGTCAGACACATTTAAACAAAGTTGTTTAAATTAAATGAAAGTGAAATGTATTCTACAAAGCTAATTGAATCAAATGAAAGTTAAACGCATTCAAACAAAGCTATTTGAATTAAATGAGAGTCAAATACATTCTACAAAGCTAATTGAATCAACTGAAAGTCAAATACATTCAACAAAGCAAATTGAATCAAATGAAAGTCAAACACATTCAACTAAAGCTAATTGAATCAAATGAAAGTCAAACATATTCAAACAAAGCTATTTTAATCAAATGAGTGTCAAATACGTTCAACAAAGCTATTTGAATCAAATGAAAGTCAAACACATTCAAATAAAGCTATTTGAATCAAATGAAAGTCAAACGCATTCAAACAAAGTTATTTAAATCAAATGAAAGTGAAATGCATTCTACAAAGATAATTGAATCAAATGAAAGTTAAACGCATTCAAACAAAGCTATTTGAATCAAATGAGAGTCTAATACATTCTACAAAGCTAATTGAATCAAATGAAAGTCAAACACATTTAAACAAAGCTAATTGAATCAAATGAAAGTCAAATTCATTCAACAAAGCTAATTGAATTAAATAAAAGTCAAACACATTCAAAACAAGCTAATTGAATTTAACGAAAGTCAAACACATTCAAACAAAGCTTTCGAATCAAGTGAAAGTCAAATACATTCTACAAAGCTAATTGAAACAAATGAAAGTCAAACACATTCAAACAAAGCTATTTGAATCAAATGACAGTCAAATACATTCTACAAAGCTAATTGTATCAAATGAAAGTCTAACGCAATCAAATAAAGCTATTTGAGTCAAATGAAAGTCAAACACATTCAAACAAAGCTATTTAAATCAAATGAAAGTCAAATACATTCTACAAAGCTAATTGAATCAAATGAAAGTAAAAAACATTCAAACAAAGCTATTTGAATCAAATGAGAGTCAAATAAATTCAAACAAAGCTAATTAAATCAAATAAAAGTAAAATACATTCTACAAAGCTAATTGAATCAAATGAAAGTCAAACACATTCAAACAAAGCCTTTTAAATCAAATGAAAGTCAAACACATTCAAACAAAGCTTTTTACTTTAAATGAAAGTCAAACACATTCAAACAAAGCTATATAAATCAAATGAAAGTGAAATGCATTCTACAAAGAAAATTAAATTAAATGAAATTCAAACACATTCAAACAAAGCTATTAGAATCAAATGATAGTCAAATACATTCTACAAAGCTAATTGAATCAATTGAAAGTCAAACACATTCAAACAAAGCTAATTGAATCAAATGAAAGTCAAACACATTCAAACAAAGCTATTTTAATTAAATGAATGTCAAATACATCTACAAAGTTAATTGAATCAAATGAAAGTCAAACACATTCAAACAAAGCTATTTGAAGAAAAAGAAAGTCAAATACATTCTACAAAGGTAATTGAATCAAATGAAAGTCAAACACATTCAAACAAAGCTAATTTAATCAAATGAAAGTCAAACACATTCAAACAAAGCTATTTGAATCAAATGAGAGTCAAATACATTCAAACAAAGCGAATTAAATCAAACAAAAGTCTAATACATTCTACAAAGCTAATTGAATTAAATTAAAGTCAAACACATTCAAACAAAGCTAATTGAATCAAATGAAAGTGAAATGCATTCTACAAAGCAAATTGAATTAAATGAAATTCAAACACATTCAAACAAAGCTATTTGAATCAAATGACAATCAAATACATTCTACAAAGCTAATTGAATCAAATGAAAGTCAAACACATTTAAACAAAGCTGTTTGAATCAAATGAAAGTTAAACACATTCAAACAAAGCTATTTTAATTAAATGAATGTCAAATACATTCTACAAAGCTAATTGAATTAAATGAAAGTCAAACACATTCAAACAAAGCTATTTGAAGCAAATGAAAGTTAAATACATTCTACAAAGAAAATTGAAACAAATGAAAGTCAAACATAGTCAAACAAAGTTATTTGAATCAAATGAAAGTCAAATACATTCTACAAAGCTGATCCAAAGTGGACATCTAATGAACCTGTTGCTTTAGTCTTAGACACTCTTGGATTTTATCCATTTACAAAGAAGGCTGAAGTTCTATGTTGCATTTCATGGGTAGATTGAAGATTGGGCGCATGGCGCGCTTCACTACAGATTTGGCACGTTTCACTGCTATTTTGGGCGTGTGGATCCTAAGCCATTTACTAGCTATTATTATCTTATATTTTAGTTAATGTTGCTGAAATAATGCCAAGAGTTTAGCTCTTTGGCCGGTTGTAATAGGAAGTTATCATTAGGCTTTATTATGCTT
Organism: Chenopodium quinoa; assembly: GCF_001683475.1. Classification (NCBI taxonomy): domain Eukaryota; kingdom Viridiplantae; phylum Streptophyta; class Magnoliopsida; order Caryophyllales; family Amaranthaceae; genus Chenopodium; species Chenopodium quinoa. Next base: position 3,974 of record NW_018743277.1, on the reverse strand, counting down.
TTATTGTTTAGCTTAAATCAAGGAGGAAAACTGCTGGCTTTTGGCTGTTCATGCTTGGACGGTTTTCCTTGACTTTTGGTGTGTTTTTGCTGCTCCTTTCCTCTATAAAAGGGAGAGCAAAACAGAAATAAAAAGCAGTTTTGAGTTTGGATAAAAAACCTTGTGTTTTAGCATTTTAACTTAGAGTTTGTCTCAAGTTCAAGTGTTCCCTTATTGCTTTGAGTAAGTCTTGAGTGATAAGCTTAGGAGAGATTGAGTGAGTCTTATCTCTGGCCTAAAACCCCAAAACTTTGAGTGTGTCCTTGAGTTTTGGCCCTTTTATCTTGTTCCATGATATTTGAGTATTCTAACTATAAGTATTTTTAAATCCATCAAACCATATTCGGGAGGGTGTATTTAGATTTACATCATCTGGTATCAGAACCTAGTTAAGGGTTTCTTGAAGAAAAATCGAGTTTGAAGGCGTTTGGAGCAAAACGGCAGAATTCAATCAGTTTGGAGTTTCGGTTTGAGAAGGACATATCTCCTTCGTTTTCTGTCCAAATCGAGTTATTTTCTTTTTTGAATCTGGATATTTTTTTGCGTAGATTACTCACAAAAATTTTCAGATATTTTGGAATTTTTCTGCTAATAAACTGGGCAGGTTTTTCGCAGCAACGCAGAAAAGAGGCAAAACCGGGAAGGCAGAATTCAATTGAAGATTTCTCCCTCATCCGAAAAGCTTTTGAGGAATTTCTTTTTTGTAAATTGGTTGTTTTGATCTGAATATTCTGAATTTGTAAGCCTTTGAGAGTCTAGAGGCAATTTTCGTTTTTCATTTTGTCTCTAATTTCGGCAGTTTTCATTGTACTTGTAATATCCAAGCAAAAATAGTGGAAATCATGTCTAGTGAGGAGCTTGCTAGAATGTTGCAAGTAATCACTGAAAAATTGGAGAATTTGGAGAAAAAAAACAGAAGAGAGTGAAGTCTCTAGGGCACAACAAGATACTAGGATGGATGCCATATCTGATATGCTCCTTAAAGCCACTAGGAAAATAAATGAATTAGAGGAGGAGGATGAAAATAGTGGTAACAAATTTTAGACAATTTGATGAAGATAGGGGTCTAAAAATTGATATGCATGAATTTGATGGAGGGCATGATTGTGAGGCTTTCTTAGATTGGGTTAGGCAAATTGAAACCGTTTTTGATTACAAGGGGTATGATGATAGGAAACGGTTCAAGTTGGCTGTCCTTAAACTCACTAAACTAGCTGCATTGTGGTATGAAAACCTCAAGTCAAATAGAAGAAGAGAAGGGAAAGATAAGATAGACTCATGGGAAAAATTAAAAAAGAAAATGAGGGAAAAAATGGGTAAGTAAAGAGTATGAGCAAGATCAATACTTAAAATTAAACCCACCTATCACAAGAAAAACATGAGTGTGGAGGATTACATAAAAGAATTTGAAAGGTTAGGCTTGACTTGCAACTTGCAAGAAAAGGAGGCTTACAAAATTGCTAGATTTGTCAAGGGGTTGACCAAAGAAATTAATAGGAAAGTGGAAGTTACTCATTATGCCACTTTTAGTGATGTATGCAAACTAGCTTTGAAGTATGAGTCTCAACTTAAAGAAGAAAGGGAGAAAGAGAAGCCCAAAAATTCTTTTTTCAAGAATACTTCGAAATTTACTCCTTTCAACTCTAAAGGGAGTACTTTTCAAAGTAAAACCTTTTCACCTAGCTCATCAAAAGGGAAAGAAAAACAAGTAGTTTCGCCTAGTGAGCTTTCAACTAGGAGAAAATGCTTCAAGTGTCATGGGAGAGGACATATTGCATCGGAATGTCCTAGTAAGAGTGTGTTAACAGCCTCTCAATGTGCTCTCATGGATGAGGAGGAGAAGGTCTATAACTTTGTGGCTCATGAGGAGGGTTGCGAGTTTGATGAAGAGTATGAGGAAGAGATTCAACCCGAAGATGAGTTCAACATGATGGTGGTTCGTAGAATCTTGTATAATGAACCCGAAATTAATCTTAAAACAACGAAACAACTTGTTCCACACTAGATGCAAGATAGGAGAGAAGACTTGCAATGTGATTGTTGATAGTGGTGCCCAAACAGATGTTGTTTCATCCGAGGCTGTGAGTAAATTGAAGCTACCCACTAGAGACCATGGTGAACCTTACAAGCTCAATTGGTTGAATGATGGCACAAGCATTAGAGTCAAGAAGCAAGCATTGGTGTCTTATTCCATTGGAGGGTTCGAAGATGAGCGTTGGTGTGATATTCTTCCTATGGATGCGTGTCATTTGTTGCTTGGAAGACCGTGGCAGTTTGATCATGATTCGGAGCATAAAGGGAAAACTAATGTGTATATTGTAACTACCAAAAATGGTAGAAAAGTTAAGTTAGTGCCTTTACCTCCTAAAGTTGCTAAGAAAGAAAAAGAGAAAAGCAACTATCTTGTAACTTGTAATGAATATGAACGAATAATGAAAGAAATGGGGGAGGGTATGCTTTGGTGGTAAGGACCAAAGATGATAATGGTACTACTTGTATTAACTCATCCATGCTAAATGAGTTATTAGAAGAGTACCAAGATGTGTTCCCCAATGACTTGCCCAAAGGCCTACCTCCAATTAGAGGCATTGAGCACGCCATTGACTTAATTCCAGGAGCACCTTTGCCCAACAAGGCTGCCTATAGGTGTAATCTGGAAGAGAGTTAAGGAACTTGAAAAGCAAGTGAACGAATTACTTGAGAGAGGTTATGTGAGAGAAAGCCTTAGTCCTTGCGCGGTTCCAGCCCTCTTAGTACCAAAAAAAGATGGTACTTGGAGAATGTGTGTTGATAGTCGTTCCATTAACAATATAACGGTTAAATACCGTTTTCCTATGCCTCGATTGCAAGATATGTTAGATGAGTTGAGTGGTTGCCTTAGTCTTTTCCAAAATAGATTTAAGGAGTGGGTACCATCAAATGAGAATTCGAGAGGGGATGAGTGGAAGACGGCTTTCAAAACAAAACAAGGGTTGTATGAGTGGTTAGTGATGCCATTTGGGCTTTGCAAACGCCCCAAGCTCCTTCATGAGATTGATGAATGAAGTTCTCCGGCCTTTTCTTAATGATTTTGTTGTTGTTTACTTTAGATGACATTCTTGTGTATAGTAAAAACAATGATGATCATGTAATTCATTTGAGGAGATTTGTTTGAAAAATTGAGGGAGGTGAAGTTGTATGGTAAGCTTGAAAAATGTGTATTCATGACTCCTAGTGTTGTATTCTTAGGATACATTGTAACAGGAGAGGGGGTTCATGTAGATCCGGAGAAGGTAAAAGCAGTCCAGTCTTGGTTGGCTCCAACCAATGTGCACGAAGTTAGAAGTTTTCATGGACTTGCCTCCTTCTATAGGCGGTTCATCAAAAACTTCTCTACCATCATGGCTCCAATCACCGAGTTGACCAAAAAGGGTGAGTTCGGTATGGGAAGAAAATGCTCAACGAGCCTTTGAGAAGGTTAAACATATGCTTTGCAACGCTCCTATACTTGTGCTACCAGATTTAACAAAGTGTTTGAGGTAGAGTGTGATGCAAGTGGGATTGGAATAGGTGCTGTTTTGATTCAAGAGAAGAAGCCCGTGAGTTACTTTAGTGAGAAGTTGAATGGGGCTAAGTTGAACTATTCCACTTATGACCGTGAGTTCTATGCCATAGTTAGAGCACTTGATCATTGGTCTCACTACCTTAGACCAAAACCATTTGTTCTTCATTCCGATCATGAGGCTCTAAAATTTATTCATGGGCAACAAAAACTCAACAAGAGACATGCTAAATGGGTGGAGTTTCTCCAATCATTTACCTTTAGCTCCAAGTACAAGGATGGAAAGAGTAATGTTGTGGCCGATGCATTGTCTCGTCGGAGCTACTTACTTTCCATGGTGGATGCTAAGATCTTGGGTTTTGAACAACTCAAGGAATGTTACATAAATGATCCC